>NC_053392.1:254491189-254791189 GCF_905171765.1 Bufo bufo
AGGATGGGGGGGGGTATAAGCTTAGGTAGGGGACCCTCTCATCATGAGCCGATCCGAGCACAAGGTCAATCTCTAAAAGTTAAGGGCATTTCAGGATGACCTTGTTGATTCTGCTGAATACTTTTTTTTAGAGTGTGTACGAACTTTATGCCTTCTTGAGATACACTCTTTTCTTCAGAACTTATTTCTGCAAAGTCGGATTCAAGACTCTTGATTACTTTTACTGGACTTACAGTTGGTAACTCTTGGACAGATATTCGATGACACAATCCTGTCACCTGTCTTAAGTTTGCGATCTGTTGTTTTCCTCCAACACCCCTTCATAGATCAGTTTAAACACCATAGGGTTCACCCTTTCCTCCTGTGTTACCTTTCGTGGTCGCAAGGCTTCGGGACAATTGTAGCCTATCAACAGTCCAACACCAAACTCCTTCAGTGGGGACATTTCATGAGATTTGACAGATAGGTACTGCCATTCATTGGCTGTTTCACAGGTAGGTATGCGATCTCCATCTAGAGGTATATCGTCCTTTGTATAAGCTGGAGGTAGATCTAATGTGCAGTTTGAATAAAGTCTTCTAACTCTCAGTCCTTTGACCATTTGACTGTTCACTAATGTGTCTCTCCTCATCATTGTGGTGAGTTTGAGCTTCACTGGTTCTGTAGCCACTTGTAATTTCGTGCAGATTTCTTGATCAATGAAGGTGACATCACTCTGGGCATCCAGTAGCACATAGGTGTATACCTTCTTGTTCCTCCTTTTAGGATTTAATATGCACACTGGTACAACCATTGATGTGCCATTGCTTTCTCCCTCCCTCACTCTGCAAGAGAATACAGATACTTTCTTTCATTCCTCAGTATCTAGGTATTGAGGATTTATCTTTCTTTGGACGTTCTTCATGTAGTGGTGTAGGTGTCATCCCCTTTGCTGTGTGCCCCGTGACACTTGTGCCATGGTTGCGGTTGCCGATGGCAACTGGTTGCTGTTATGGCATATGGTGGCAGTGTCTCGGCTTTGTCTGTGTGCGCCTTGACATGGTTGCCATGCATGCTGTTGCCGGTGGCAACGTGGTGGCTGGTATGTGCACTTCCCCTTAAGTTGTAGCCTTCCCCCGTCTGGTGCTGTAAGGGTTAACCCCCTGATTGGGTGTTGTCACTAGGTGCTTCTTATGCCTGTGGCCTTTGGCCAGGAGTCAGTTGTACTCCAGCCTTGGTGTGTGCTGGAGTTATGCTCCTTGTCTGGATGTTCCATATTCCTGTGTGAGGGCCACCTAGTGGGACATCGATGTCTCCAACAATGTCTTCCCATTCTTTCCTCCATGTTCCCCTACCTTACCTGTGTGGTTGTTTGGTGTGGGTTTATGTTCAGGGTTTGGTGTCTCGTCTTGTTGTTACATGTCTAATCAGTTGGTGTTTTATGTCTGGCATGTATGCAAGTCGTACCCTGTTTGTTGTGGCTCCGGAAGGGGGATCCATGGTTTCCCGGAGGGGTGAACCAGAAGCCAAGTCTGTGAGCTGTTGCTGGAGTGCTGGTTCCTGTGTGTTAGACCTGTAACAACAACAAGACGAGACACCAAACCCTGAACATAAACCCCCACCAAACAACCACACAGGTAAGGTAGGGGAACATGGAGGAAAGAATGGGAAGACATTGCTGGAGACATCGATGTCCCACTAGGTGGCCCTCACACAGGAAGATGGAACATCCAGACAAGGAGCATAACTCCAGCACACACCAAGGCTGGAGTACAACTGACTCCTGGCCAAAGGCCACAGGTATAAGAAGCACCTAGTGACCACACCCAATCATGGGGTTAACCCTTACAGCACCAGACTGGGGAAGGCTACAACTTAAGGGGAAGTTGCCACCTGCAACAGCATACATGGCAACCATGTCACGGCGCACACAGCCAAAGCCGAGACACTGCCACCATATGCCATAACAGCAACCCGTTGCCATCAGCAACCGCAAGCATGGCACAAGTGTCACGGCGCACACAGCAAAGGCCGTGACAGTAGGATGGCGTCCCTTTGCAAATGCTGCATGTGGCCTTTTTCCCACACTCCTTAGTAACATGGCCTTTTCTTAGGCATCCGAAACACAGTTGGTTATCCAGCACAAATTTTTTCCTTTCTTCTGGGAACCTCGCCTTCAATTGTTGGCACTTGTGTATGCAGTGGTTCTCTCCACAGAACATAGACTTGAAGGTAGTCTGAAGATTTGTCGGTTCTGTCTCTCTACTGATCACAGTAGTGACTTTGAACTTGCTCTCGTAGGTATCTGGACCTTTAGCTGCTGTGTTGGTTGCAAAGCTAGTTGCTCTTGCACGTCTTATATCTCTTGCAGGCCTTTCTTTAAAGGATTTTAATACGTAAGATGCTGTTACTGTATTACATGCTATCCGTGCTTCCTTATTGATGAACTCAGAGAACTCTTTAAAACTTGGGAAGTCCTTATCTAGATCTAACTGTTCAGTCATACAGCGATTCCATCTAGAAGCCACTTCTTCAGGTAGCTTAGTTAGCATCCTGTGGTTTTCTAGATAGTCATTCAGTAATTCCAGTCCTTTAATGTGTGGGATGGCATTGCTCCATGATTGCAGGAAGTCACCGTACTCTTGGAGTCTGAAGTGTTCTTTAGGACCTATTTTAGGCCAGTTATTCAATTTCTCTTTAAAAGCTCTTTGTACTAAGAAAGGATGACCATATCTTGCATTTAATTTTCCCCAAGCTTGCTTGTAGGCTTTTTCGTCTTTTCTATAGAAGTTACCTTCAAGAACTTTCTTTGCTTCCCCACCAACATATCTCTGAAGGTAGAATAACTTGTTGATTGGACTGAAGCAATGATGCTCAATGATAATTTCAAAACTTGCCTTCCACTCTATGAACTTCAGTACGTCTCCTGAAAATACAGTGGGTTCCGGCACGGGAAGTCTAGCGAGGACTGTTTTCTGTTGTCCTGTTGGGACAATAGTTGTAACACTCTCATGAGCATTGCCGTGACATCTAGGAATAGAATCATCCGGTTCTATTTTCTCACTTAGTTTCACATATATATCTAGTTCAGTATACAGTTCTAAACACAATACTAACAATATGAACATTATATAACTTGTTTTAAATACCTATATTGGCCTCTTGTTCCCATAAAACTCAGCTCTCAGTGGAGTGAATGTCTCTTCAGCTCCTGTCTCTGGTGAATAATGATTCTAGCAGCAGGAGCTGGGGGAATTCCCAAACAGGCTGTCTGTGAGGCTGGCTGTGATTGGTTAAAACTCTTGCTGTATGAGAAGTTGGCTGTGATTGGTCTAGACTTCTGCCCAGTAACAACAGGTTAACACTATGCTTTCTGTTGTTTCTGCTGTGTCACTGAGTTTACCTTACATTACAAAATTAATCTTAAAGGCATATTATCTTGTTCTGCTTCTGTGAACACAAAATATAACAGTTATATGACATCCAAAACATGATGTCACAGTAAATAACTCTGCTTTTGTCTTTAACACATAAACATAGGAACTGTATTTAGGTTATTGACAGGTCTGGCTATATACAAGTAAAAGCTATATTAGCAACCTAGGACAGGTCTTAGCTGGCCAGCTACAGACGGACAGGTCTACTCCCCGATGTAACTTCCACATTAGCCAGTGGCAGCTCATGTGTGACACATGCCATTTGCTAAGGCCCTTTGAGGAGGCCAGTTTATTTGTCAGTCGGCAGAACTACGGGATGAATGATGTCATTCTACTTTTTCATGTCCTGAGGGGGATGCTGACAAATCTGATTGGCGAGGGGATAGTGGCACGTACATCTCATGGCCACTTGAGTCCTGAGGAGGATGAGGACGAGGAGGAGGACATAAACGCCCAGGAATTCTATACAGAACTAGTTGGTTTATCTGCTCAAGCAACAGGAGAACAGCAGGAGGAGCTGGAGGGTGATGGTGAAGACGACGCAGATGACCCCGTCAAACTGTGGCAGAATGCAGTGGAGATGGAGGCAGGGAGGCCCTCCGAGTCCCTTGCGCAAATGGCCAGATGCACGCTGTCATGTTTGTGTAGGGATGTCTACTGGCTATCCACATTGTTAGACCCTTGCGACCTGTCAAACTTGGGGGGATTTTTTAGATATTCTGAGAGATGCAAAAATAGACTACTATAGAGACATGCTGTGTGTAGTCGGTTGGTCACTGCCTATGAGCGTCATTGCCCGTCCTCTAGAAAGTCTGATCGGGGGGACCCTCTGTGCTCATGCTCCACTGCCATGACTGGTGGGGGTAGCAGGAGCAGCAACCAGCCTCCCCAAGCAGCAATTTAAGTCTGGAGTCTCTGAGCAATTTTTTTCAGCCACCTTTTGAAGAAACCACCCAGCAGCAGCAGTTGGATATGCAGCAGAACCTCAACCAGTAGGTGGTGGCATACTTGGACTGCATCTTGTCACCTATGATCCAAGATCGTCTGGACTACTGGACAAGTAAACTTGAATTGTAGCCTCAACTGGCTGAGTTTGCCATAGGCATGCCTTCCTGCCTGGCCAGTAGCACGGCATCAGAGCGGGTGTTAAGTGCTGTGGGAGCATAGTTACCCCACGAGAACTCGCCTTTCCTCCCAAAATGTTGAGAGACTAAACTTCAGAAAGATGAATCAAGTGTGGATTAACCATGATTTCCAGACACCATTGCCTGGTGCAATAGAATAGATCATTCTGCAACTAATGACTATACTATGGTGTGCTGGCATGGAATATTCTGAAAAATGCCATGCCCTGCTGCCACCTGCCTGATGCCACCCACCTGCTGCCTCTACTGCCATTCCTACAAAAGGGCTTCTTGGCCTACCGATTTGTTCATGTAAAAAAAAAATTTGAACCGATATGTATGCTACTACTTTGATCTGCCACTATCTTGTGCTATATGCCATTGCTGTTTCCCCCCTCGCCACTCTGTCATTGGGCCACTATTGTCCCTGTTACTGCCACTGCTGTTGACCTACATACCCACTCTGTTATAGGGCCACTATTGTCCCTGTTTGTCCGTTTAGACATCATAGTTTATTTTTACCTTCTTTTAAACCCTCAGAAAACAGAAAGAAAAAAGAAAAAAGGATCCTGTTTTTTGAGCATCCGTATGGCCTCTTTCACATGATCAGTATTTGATCAGAATTTATAAGCCAAAAATAGGAGTGGATCCAAAATACAGATGAGATGCAAAAATTCCTTTGCATTTTATCTCTGCTTTGGACGTACTCCTGTTTTTGGCTTACAAATACTGATACAAAACTCTGGTCGACTGAAGGAGTCTGCATGCAGGACTTTTTTTCCTTGGAAAAAAAACTTATTTCAGATGTAAATGGTGCAAATTGAGCATGAGGCCTCTTTCAGATGGCCAGTGTTTTGCATCAGTATTTGATCAGAGTTTGTAAGCCAAAAGCAGGAGTGGGTCCAAAACCCAGATGAGATGCAAATAATTCTATTACATTTTATCTATTTTTTTTTTACTCGCTCCTGTTTTTAGCTTACAAATACTGATCAAATACTGATGCAAAACACTGACCAAATACTGATCGGCTGAAAGAGGCTTTATGGATGTTCAAAATACAGGATTCTCTTTTTTGTTTTTAGTTTTCTGTTCTGCTGACGGATCAGAAGAGCGGAAAAATAAACAGTGATGTTAACACAACATTACTGCCACTGCTGCTGCCCCCCTCCCCACTCATGGGGCCACTACTGTCACTGCCACCTTCCCCACTGTGTAATGGGGCCACAACTGCCACTGCTGCTGCTGCTGCCACCACTGTCCCCACTCTGTCATGGCTCCACTACTGCTTCTGCGATACACTCCCCCTGCAGTTTAAGTTCCAAGCCTTCACACTGAGATTAGGCGATTTATGACAAATTAATTCAGAACGAATCAAAATTTCTTGACGAATAGTCCGAATCAAATTTTTCTAAACTTCGCTCATCCCTACTGATAATCTATCCAGAGGATAGGTCTTCAATAGTAGGATCTCCAAAAACCCTTTTAACAGTTTGATGAAGAACTTAGCAAATTTGTCGATGTCTGCACCAAAAATAAACTGACGTACCATACTTACTGTACAGTTGGCCATAAGCCCCTGTGTTAAACAAACATATAATATGCCTCTGTATTTCAAATTGTAATTGACTTTGTGTGTCAGTATAGCTGGAAAAAGGCACATTGGCAGTGCTAGGTCAATGGGAGCCTATGGCTGCATCTGGCATTTGTGTTGGGGACATCCCTTACATATATGCTGAATGTAAAGAAATATAATTCATAATGGCATCTTGTGGCTCTCCTGGGGAGTGTACTTTTTATTTTGTAATTGTTTCATTCTGAAGCTGCACCTATTGATCCTTAATAACTTGAAAAGCATTGGAAGGGTGTCCAGATTTAGACTTACACCATCTCAAAGATGGAGCATTTTATTACTTTAGAGTCCACAAATGCCTGACATACCATAAAAGTTCAAAGGCAGGAATGTCCTTAAACTTCTTTTCAGTTCTACTACTTAAACATCCAGGCCAAACTAAGTACAAATAAAGGTTTGCTGGACTGCTGGTTCAGATTTTGCTTGAAATTGATGTTGCAAGTTTCTAAGAAGCAACGGAAGTGCCTAGGATCCTAGTTAGCAAAATGTGCTCTAGAACTGGAGACAAGTGCATGCTAGAACAAGAAGACCCACTTTGTTCATGAACGGATATCAGAATCTCATTGTCATTGTTCCTCACACCATTCTTGAATATTTTTGAAGTGTAGCAGGACACATTATCCTGCTAAAAGAGGCCATTGCCATTGAAAAATACCATTGCCATGAAGGGGTGTATTTGGCTGTACTTAAAACATTGCTTAGGTAGGTGGTACATGTCAAAATAACATCCACATAAATGCCAGGACCCAGCAAAATATTTCCCAGAACATCACGTTGCCTCTGCTGGCTTGTCTTTTTATCATAGTGCATTCTGGTGCCACCAGAGATATTGCGGAGTCCATACCACAAAGCAACAGAGTTGTTTTGGTGTCAATGTTCAATGTTATGGCTTGTTAATGCACGACTTTTTAATATATTTATGAATCCTAGAATATTAGTTAAAAACCTGAAAAAATAGATGCAATACGTTGTATAGTATACTATATAATATTCATATACTGTATGTATATAGTAAGTGTATATCTTTACATAAAAAGCTGCCCTAGATCACCAGGGATGTTTTCATTAACCCCTTCATCAGTCTTGACCACCAAGTTTGTTTTCATTAACCTTGACCCTCAGGAATATTACCCTTGATACCATCTTCATCCTAGCCTACCAGAGATGTGATTATGAAACCAATTTACTTTTTTAAAATGCCAGAAATAGCATTTATTAATCTCTTAAAATCTGTTTTCCTGGCTGCAATAGTCACCACATGACTGCTACAGCCAATCACTGACCTCAGTGGTGGCCAGTGATTGCCTGCAGGGGTCACATGTTGTTGACATGATATCCTAGCTGCAGCCGGGAAAACAGAGCCCTGTTAGGAGAACTTAGAAGTGGCAGTGTAGGATCTGTCAGGTAAGTAATCCTCTATTCTTTATTACAAGTCAATCCCCAAGTTGTCTGGATCCTGCTTAAACGCAGGCAACCCATTTAAATTAATAGAGCTGTGCAGTAATGCCAGGTACAGCCCATAGACAAAATCAGTGGGGTATCGTCAATGGAGGCAGATCATGTGGTTGCCATGGGGCCCAGCCACGCCCTTTCTGACACTGTAAGAAGTCCTTGCACTTCTCTAAGAAGTCACAGTTTGGTCCCAGTCCCCTTTCTAAGACTGCTCTCAGCTGCCCCAGCCCTTTTCTACAGAGTTCATACTCTGAAGGGGGATGGGACATCAACATTCTAATAGTGCTTGGGAATACACCTGTATATTTAACTTTTATTATTATTTTTTTAGGTTGTCAGTACCACACCTTGAACTGTGGACCTGCTGTATAGGAGGCAGAAACCTTACCAGTTTAGCCACCAGGATTTGCTCTCACTAAAATTTTCAGTATTCTTTCCATGCATAATGCAATGGTATCTTCAGATACATCTCTATATATAACAGTAAATGTAGTCAGTAGCCTCTGAAAATAAAGCAGACCATTTTTTAATTGCACAGAAATCATTTAACCCCTTAAGGACACAGCCCTATTTCACCTTAAGGACCAGGCCATTTTTTGCAAATCTGACCAGTGTCACTTTAAGTGCTCATAACTTTTAAACGCTTTGACTTACCCAGGCCGTTCTGAGATTGTTTTTTCGTCACATATTGTACTTCATGTCACTGCTAAAATTGGGTCAAAAAAGTTAATTTTTTTGCATAAAAAAATACAATTTTTACCAAAAGTTTTGAAAAATTATCAAATTTCAAACTTTCAGTTTCTCTACTTCTGTAATACTTAGTAATACCCCCAAAAATTGTGATGACTTTACATTCCCCATATGTCTACTTCATGTTTGTAGCATTTTGGGAATGATATTTTATTTTTTGGGGATGTTACAAGGCTTAGAAGTTTAGAAGCAAATTTTGAAATTTTCAGAAATCTTCAAAATCCCACTTTATATGGACCAGTTCAGGTTTGAAGTCACTTTGTGAGGCTTAGATAATAGAAACCTCCCAAAAATGACCCCATTCTAGAAACTACACCCCTCAAGGTATTCAAAACTGTTTTTTCAAACTTTATTAAACCCTTTAGGTCTTCCACAAAGACTTCATGGCAGATGGAGAAACAATTTTGAAATTTCTTTTTTTTGGAAAATTTCCAATATAAATCAATTTTTTTCCAGGAGTAAAACAAGGGTTAACTGGCCAAACAACACTCAAAATGGGTTGCCCTGATTCTGTAGTTTGCAAAAACACCCCATATGTGGTCGTAAACTACTGTTTGGCCGAACGGTAGCACATAGAAGGAGGGGAACACCATATGGGTTTTGGAAGGCAGATTTGGCAGAGACTGGTTTTGTTTATACCATGTCCCATTTGAAGCCCCCATGTTGCACCCCTAGAATAGAAATTTCAAAAAAAGTGACTCCATCTAAGAAAGTACACCCCTCAAGGTTTTCAAAACCTGGGTTTACAAACTTTGTTAACCCCTTTAGGTGTTCCACAAGAGTTAATGGCAGATGGAGAAACAATTTTGAAATTTCTATTTTTTGGAAAATTTTCCAATTATAATCAATTTTTTCCAGGAGTAAAACAAGGGTTAACTGCCAAACAACACTCAAATGGGTTGCCCTGATTCTGTAGTTTGCAAAAACACCCCATATGGGTCGTAAACACTGTTGGCCGAACGGTAGCACATAGAAGGGAGGGGAACACCATATGGGTTTTGGAAGGCAGAATTTGGGCAGGACTGGTTTTGTTTATACCATGTCCCATTTGAAGCCCCCTGTTGCACCCCTAGATAGAAATTTCAAAAAGTGACTCCATCTAAGAAAGTACAACACCCTCAAGGTATTCAAAACTGGGTTTACAAACTTTGTTAACCCTTTAGGTGTTCCACAAGAGTTAATGGCAGATGGAGAAACAATTTTGAAATTTCTATTTTTTTGGAAAATTTTCCAATATAATCAATTTTTTCCAGGAGTAAAACAAGGGTTAACTGCCAAACAACACTCAAAATGGGTTGCCTGATTCTGTAGTTTGCAGAAACACCCATATGTGGTCGTAAACTACTATTTGGCTAAACGGCAGGACATAGAAGAAGGGGAACGCCATATGGTTTTTGGGAAGGCAGATTTTGCTGGACTGGTTTATTTACACCATGTACCCTTTCAAGCCCCCTGATGCACCCCTAGAGTAGTAACTCCATAAAAGTGACCCCATCTAGGAAACTACGGGATAAGGTGGTTGTTGTTTTGGGGACTATTTTAGGGGTAAATTTGATTTTTGGTTGCTCTATATTACTCTTTTTGAGGCAATGTAACAAAAAAATTAAATTCTAAAATTGTTTCTACATTCGCTATTTAGTTTTGTGGAACACCTAAAGGGTTAACATAGTTTGTAAAGTAACTTTTGAATACCTTGAGGGGTGTAGTTTCTTAGATGGGGTCAATTTTTTTGGAGTTTCTAGTCTAGGCTACATCAGGGGGGGCTTCTAATGGGACATGGTGTCAAAAAAAAAACTGTCCATCAAAATCTGCCTTCCAGAAACCATATGGAGTTCCCTTCGTTCTATGCCCTGCCGTGCGGCTATATAGCCATTTACGACCACATATGGGGTGTTTCTGCAAACTACAGACTCGGGGCAATAAATATTTAGTTTTGTTTGGCTGTTAACCGTTGCTTTATTACCGGCAAAATGGATTCAAATTGAAATTTTGCCCAAAAAAGGGTGTTTTGGCACCGTTTTTATTTTATATTTTTAACACCGTTCATCCGAGGCGTTTGGTCAAAAGTAATTTTTATTGCGACGACTTTTACGCACGCGACGATGCCCAATATGTATGGCTCTCAGTCCTTGAGGACACTAAGCAGGCATTCTAAAACCTGCGGGCCCTCCAGTTGTTGTAAATACTACCAATTCCCACCATGCCCTGCAGATGGCTGTAGGTTGTCTGGGCATGCTGGGAGTTATAGTTTTTACAACATCTGGAGGGCCGCAGTTTGAGGATGCCTGCACTAAAACTAATATTTTTTGGGGAAAGAAAATTGTTTCTGTGTCTCCAAAGTCTGAGAGACATAGTTTTTTATGTTCTCTAGTGGACTGTTGGGGATTATAAAAATTTAGTACTCCATTGGAAGTGTGATACTCCCTGAAGCAATCGATAATGCAGAGGCCCGGATGATCGGGGCACGTGTCACACTGAGTGGTGGTGTCCCTTCCGTATCCCCTCTTGTGACACACTCTGCATCTTTTTGGGTTCGTCCCCTTCTTTCAGTATGGGGGACCACACCTGGAAAGTGTTGGCCAGGGGACGATCCGGGCGCCTCCAGTTCCCGAGGTACTCCGGCCTGCTCTTTCCCGGTCCGAAAAGATCAGGTCTTTGAGGACTGCCTCATAGAACTGGGAGGAATGTCCCTGTGCTGCCAGCGCTTCGGGATAGTACAAAAGAGTTGTACATGGCAACCTGTACCAAGTAGACCGCAACTTTTTTTGTACCATGCCCGGGTTTTGCGCATGGCATTATATGGCTTGAGGACTTGATCAGAGAGATCAACTCCTCCCATATACCGATTGTAGGCGACGATACAATCGGGCTTGAGGACCGTTGCCGCGGTACCTCGCACAGAGACGGGGGTGGTGCTGTTACCGTGGATTGTGGACAGCATAAGGACATCCCCTCTTGTCCTTATACCTGACCAGCAACAGGCTTCCACTGGTAAGGGCACGGGGTCTCACCCTGGGGATGGGTACCTGGGGGGGGTGGGCAGGGAGGCCGCGTTGATTTTTCCGCACGGTCCCACAAGCGAACGTGGATCTGGCGGCAAGGGACCTGAACAAGGGAATGCTGGTATAAAAGTTGTCCACGTACAAGTGGTAACCCTTATCCAGCAGTGGGTACATAAGGTCCCACAGAGTTTCCCGGTAACACCCAGAGTGGGGGGACATTCTGGTGGTTGAATCCGGGAATCTCGCCCCTCGTACACACGAAATTTGTAAGTGTACCCTGAGGTACTCTCACAAATTTTGTATAGCTTCACGCCATATACCTCGCCCGCTTTGTGGGAATGTATTGGCGGAAACTGAGTCTCCCCTTGAACGCAACGAGAGACTCATCAACCGCGACCTCCCTTCCAGGTACGTAGGCCTCCATGAATTTGGCCCCAAAGTGATTGATGACCGGCCGTATCTTGTACAGCCGGTCATAGGCAGGATCACTTCGGGGGGGACATGCTGCATTATCGGAATAATGCAGACATTTCCGGATGGCCTCAAACCGGGAGCGTGTCATGGCCGTACTGTACAGTGGGGTCTGGTAGAGTATGTCCCCACTCCAGTATTGCCTGACACTGGGTTTTTGCACTAGACCCATATGCAGCACGAGGCCCCCAAAATGTCCTCATCTCGGCTGCACTGACCGGCGTCCAGCCACCGGGTCTAGCCAAAAATGAGCCCGGGTTTTGAGCGACGAACTGTTGGGCGTACAGATTCGTCTGCTCCACCATCAGATTTACCAGTGGGTTACTGAAAAAAAAACTAAAAAAGTCCATTTCAGTAAATCCCACTGTGGGAATCTGGATTCCTGGATTGCCAGGAAAATCCGGAATCTCGGGCTCAAAGTCCACTGGGGGACACCAGCTAAGTTCATCGGCAGGGGGCTCCGGTGGGCTTATTTGGTGGGCCGGGAAACCAGTACGAACCCCAGGGCGGCGCGTACTAGGGTGGGCCACAGGATCCCTAGCATGTGGGGCCCCTGGCTCCGCCTGGCGGCGTCTCCGCTGCCTTGGTGGCTCATCGTCATCCGATGATGATGAGGAGGATGCGGATGACAAAAGGAACGTGGGGTCATCCTCATCCTCACTGGGGCTCTCGGAGTCGGAGGCAATCTGGGCGTATGCCTCCTCCACCGAGAACATCCGGCGGGCCATGGGTGTGTGTGTGTGCGTGTGTATGTGCGTGCGTGTAAACCTTTATTCTATGTGCGTGTGTGTGGGGGCACGGGTGTTCACGTACTAAAAAGTCCAGGCAAAAAAAATGGGCAAATGTAAAAAAAAAAAAAAAAAAAAAAAGTTCAAACTTGCTGATCAGCGGTTCAACGCTGATCAGCGGTCGGTGGGGTGGTGGGGCGGGCGATGCGCTAACAGTGGCCGGACACTAAGAGTGCCGGACAGTCAGCGCACGCAGAAAAAAAGTGGTGGTGGGGGAAGGGTCTGGTGGGGGGGGGGGGGGGGTTGGTGGGTGGATTGGGGGGGCTGGTGGTGGGGGGGGGCTGGTGGTGGGGGGGATGCGGGGGGGCAAGTGGCAGGGGGGGTCTGGGGTCTGAAAGCTGAAACAAAAAAGTTTAGAATAAATGTGCTTTTTTTTTTTCTTTCTAACTTTTCCCTTCTTTCCCTGCCTAACGGTGCCTCTCCCTCACTGACCCTAACCTACCTGGGTGGCGATGGGTGCAGGAGGGTGATGGATGGCGATTAGGGGGACACAGGAGCTGGTGCTGGACGATGCTGCACGGTCAGGGTGCTGGACAGGAAGAGGAGGGGAGAGAGGAGCGCAGGAAGTTTGAATCTCGCACCTCTCTCCCCTGCACCAATCAGCACCCTGGACAGCGGCATTCAGCACCAGGGCCAGCACCGCCTCTCCAAATCCTCGGACTGCGATAGGTGGTGTATAATTACGCCACCGATCGCAGTCTTTTTCCGGTTCATCGGGTCACAGGACACCCGAATGGACCGGAAACGCAGAAAACCGCAGGTCTGAATTGACCTGCGGTTTTCTGCGATCGTCGATGCGGGGGGGTCAAATGACCCCCCCCTGCATTGTTACAGGATGCCGGCTGAATGATTTCAGCCGGCATCCCGTTCCGATTAACCCCCGCGGCGCCGGCATCGCTATTTAAAGCCATGACGTACCGGTACGTCATGTGTCCTTAAGGGGTTAAATAAATAAGTTTGTATAAAAGTAAGAGGGGCACTCTCTACATATGGGATCACACACAATCTGGATATGATAAAATTAGGTATTTATTGTCCTCGCTGTAACAATAAGTTTACCCTAACGTAAATGATTAAAATAGTAAAATATTACCCAAACATAAAACACATCATTTAATCATAACATTCTAAAATAGAAAAATAATCCACTATATATATGACTCCTCCTTGTGGTCAAGAAAAATTAGTCCTTAGATTTGCAGCACTATATTTCTCTGGGAATGCTATTCAATATCCTAATTCCATTTATAGCATAATGATGCAGTTCTCATTTAAGGTGCAGTAGTATAGTCAAGTAGTAAGGACAGTCCATACAGCTTTTTGTATCTTATTCCGGTTGTGTTCCAATAGCACTATACAGTCAGTTCAACCTTACTTATAGTGAAGTATGCTGCTCTGTTGAGCTGAACTAGATGTATCAGCCTGACGGCTATGTATTACACTATTTTTGTCCGGAGCTAGAAGTGGGTGTCTCTTACCAGACTCTCGATGTGCCACTCGCCCGCCTCCCAGTAATCGGCGTCTCTTACCGGCCTCCCGCTTCACGTCGTTCTCCTCTGCCCTGCTCCTCCTCACCCTTCACACGGCGTCCCGCGTGGTGATGAAGCAAGCGTCGGCACGGCGTCTCACGTGATGCGGAAGAGGCATTCCTTGCCGGTCAGCTGATTGTACTTGCCGGAAATCCTGGTTGGGCTGAGGCAATTCCTAGACAGGCCTGTCGTTGTTAGTCGAATATCCTTTGCGTGCACATCAATTGATTAAGCTCACTTGCTGGGACCAAAACGCGTTTCGGGGACAACCCCTTTCTCAGTGGATATAAATATACATAAAATTAACATTTTGAAAGAAAGCATTTTAACTAGAGTTGAGCGAACACCTGGATGTTCGGGTTCGAGAAGTTCGGCCGAACTTCCCGGAAATGTTCGGGTTCGGGATTTGAACCCGACACGAACTTCGTCCCGAACCCGAACCCCATTGAAGTCAATGGGGACCCGAACTTTTCGGCACTAAAAAGGCTGTAAAACAGCCCAGGAAAGGGCTAGAGGGCTGCAAAAGGCAGGAAAATGTAGTTAAATCCCCTGCAAACAAATGTGGATAGGGAAATGAATTAAAATAAAAATAAAATAAATAAAAATTAACGAATATCAATTGGACAGAGGTCCCATAGCAGAGAATCAGGCTTCATGTCAGCAGAGAATCAGTCTTCATGTCATAGCAGAGAATCAGGCTTCATGTCAGCCAAAACTGGAACAGTCCATTGTCATATATTTAGGCCCCGGCACCCAGACAGAGGAGAGAGGTCCCATAACAGAGAATCAGGCTTCATGTCAGCAGAGAATCAGTCTTCATGTCATAGCAGAGAATCAGGCTTCACGTCAGCCAAAACTGGAACAGTCCATTGTCATATATTTAGGCCCCAGCACCCAGACAGAGGAGAGAGGTCCCATAACAGAGAATCAGGCTTCATATCAGCAGAGAATCAGTCTTCATGTCATAGCAGAGAATCAGGCTTCACGTCAGCCAAAACTGGAACAGTCCATTGTCATATATTAGGCCCCGGCACCCAGACAGAGGAGAGAGGTCCCATAACAGAGAATCAGGCTTCATGTCAGCAGAGAATCAGTCTTCATGTCATAGCAGAGAATCAGGCTTCACGTCAGCCAAAACTGGAACAGTCCATTGTCATATATTTAGGCCCCGGCACCCAGACAGAGGAGAGAGGTCCCATAACAGAGAATCAGGCTTCATGTCAGCAGAGAATGGAGCGAACCATATTGTATGTTCAATATGGGGAGCCATGATGTCATGGCACCTAACATTGATAATTAACAGTTTGATAAATATTTATTACTTACCTGCTTTAGGAATGGGTTAACCCAGATGCTGTGGGTGCTCGTGTAGTTTTGGATGAATTTGATTGGAGATATCATTAACAGACTTTCTGAACCTATAAAAGAACAGAAAATAAAGATTTTAGCGCATTCACGTAAGTATCCTCACAAGATACAGACCTGCATTCATTATCGCTATGGAAGACCTTCTAAAACAACTCATCTTCAAAGCGGAGAGTCAAGGGGGTGAAGAATGGCTGAGAAAATGCTTACAGGTTGAACCGGACCAGCAAGAAGATCTTCTTATATCAATTGATCCTGTCTGCTGCTTAGGACCCGGCGCGAGCTCTGAGCAAATCGATTCCTCCTCTGTTACTGGCGCGCGCATGCGCAGTAACTCTGTGTCAGTTTCTCCGATCCGAAAACGCCAGAGGAAAGACAAGAGGCCATATTCTCCCTCTCAATATGCGCCTCCATCAAGAAACAAGAAAATTCACCCAACATCTAATCGCGGGAGCAGAAATTTCCAACGACGCCATCTTCAACCAACGGTCGTCCAGGAGCCATCTCCTGCTCCAACTGCCGATCATCCTCCTGCACGATCTTCTACTGGTGAGCCGAACTTATTAAAAAACTTAAGTGACTGCAATTCGCAGGGCACTATTAAACAAGATATTAATTCATATAACATCGATTCTTCTCATTCGAAGATTCGGTTGTTTAATGAATTTTTACTGTATTTATCTAAACAGGAAGAAACTCCTGCGAATGTTGGGTCTGATTTAGTGAATGTCAGTCAAGTCAATTCACTTAATAGTCTGACTGATGCTAACCCTAACATTCAATCTCCTCCTAATGTGTTTAATGTATCTAATATTAACACTGATCTGACAGTTATTCCTGAGCTTGAATTTAGTTCAGGAATAAAAGAAACATCTGTTAAGGAAGCGCTTGCATGTCAAATTTCACCATTAGGGTTCCATTTACCCTTAAGTGTAAAAGAAAAAATATGGAGGAAAGAATACATTGACATTTTTTCTTTACTCCCTTCTTCAAGTGAAAATTTAAAAAGTGAAACAATAAAAGATAAAAAATCTGATACAGAAGATAAAAGAAATTCACATCAAAAATATTTTTTTAACTGGCTGCAGGCCTTCGGCATATATGCAGCAGTTTTAGGGGAAAAATATCCTAACCTTTGTACTGGTTTATTTTACCACGTTGATTCTATTTTAGAAGCATACAAAAATTTTGGCGGAATAGGATGGTGCTTATATGATGAATCATTTCGTCAGAAACTTGCAGTTTATCCAAATCTCAATTGGGGTAGCAAAGACGTTGGGCTTTGGTTAAATCTTATGCTTCCTAACAAAAATCATCTTTTTCGTCAATCCAATTTCCATAATGTCAAAAAAGGTATCTGTTTCGCGTTCAACAAATCAATATGTAAATGGCAACATAATTGCAAATACCGACATGAATGTTCTTTCTGTGCCGGTTCACATTCAGCCACTAAATGTTTTAAGAAACAGGGAATTCATTTTCCAAATTCCAGCAAGGAATTTCAATCATTTAAGCAAGGTGACACCTCTGAATTTACCAAGACTAATTCAGTGGCTAGGTCACTATCCAAACATTCTGATGGCTAAATTGTTAATTGATAGTTTTTCAAATGGTTTTTTCATACCTGAGTTTGTTTGTCCAGGTTGTATTTTGGTTGAAAATGCGTTATCTGTAAAACAAAATATTGATATTGTTAAAGAAAAATTTTTATCTGAAATTTCAGCAGGTAGAATAGCCGGTCCCTTTATTTCCCCTCCTTTTGTGAATTTTCGTACATCCCCTTTAGCACTAGTACCAAAGAAAGAACCAAATTCTTTTCGCCTCATTCACAATTTATCTTACCCTAAATACAGTTCTTTAAACGATGAGATAGATAAAAATAAAGCGAGTGTGAAATATTCTTCATTTGACCAAGCTTTGTCATTTCTACAAAAAGCGGGCCGAAATTCTCTTCTTGCCAAAGCTGATATTAAATCAACATTTAGATTATTACCTATAAACCCCATAGGTTATAATTCATTAGGTTTTACATTTCTTGACAGATTCTTTTATGATATGGCCCTTCCCATGGGATTCACTTTATCATGCTTTTATTTTGAGGCATTTTCGACTTTTCTGCACTGGGTTGTAGATATTCATTCAGGTAGTGGATTTATTTTACACTATCTGGACGACTTTTTATTTATAGGTCGTAAAGATTCTGATGATTGTTTGAATCTTTTGAATAGATTCATTGGTATTGCTAATTATTTTAGCATTCCGTTAGCCTTAGATAAGACTGTTTACCCAACTACAAGTCTGAAGTTTCTGGACATATTTATAAACACAGTAACAATGGAATTTAGCATACCAATGGATAAAATTCAACAAACAATTCAACAATTAATTTGCATATCCAAAAAAGAGAAAATTACTCTTAAACAACTCCAGTCACTTTTGGGTTCCTTAAATTTCATCTCCCGTGTGATTCCCATGGGAAGGGTCTTTTCTAAAAGTTTATATGCTGCCACATCAGGTAAGTCCACACCTAAATCTCATATTCGTATCACAAAACAACTAAAGGATGACATCTCTGTTTGGTCACAATTTTTATGCGATTTTAACGGTCACACCATTTGGCAGGAGGAGTTTGTAGGTTCAGATACTTTGTCACTTTATACTGACGCGTCTGGTGCTATAGGATATGGAGCTTATTTTAACAATTTTTGGTCTGCAGAATGTTGGCCCATATTATGGATCAATAATTTCAAGTATTCTAAAAATTTAGTTTTTATAGAATTATTCCCGGTTCTGGTTTCCCTGACAATCTGGTCTAAGGAATTTCAGAATAAGAGAATACTTTTAAGGTCGGACAATATGGGAGTAGTTTTTTCTATAAACTGTTTATCTTCAAAATCTCCTTTGGTTTTTTCTCTATTACGCAAGTTAGTATTTCAATGCCTTAAATTTAATATTTGGATAAAAGCAAAATTTAGTTCAGGGAAAGCTAATTATCTTGCTGATTATTTGTCCCGACAGCGTTTCAAGGAATTCTTCGCAATGGCACCTCGAGCTTCCCGAATGGGAATTCCATGTCCTTCTCAGCTTTGGGAGATAACAGACAACTAACTAATGAACTTATTTCAAGTTCATTAGCCAAGAATACATGGGCAGCTTATTCTGCCGCATGGCTTGAATGGAAGCTTTTCTGTATATCTCAAAATATTTCCTCTTTTGAATTCAATTTTGAAAATTTCATCAAATTTATTCTCAATCTTTATAGAAAAGGTTTACAGGCCGAATCTATATCTAAAAAATTATCTGGCATTTCTTTTTTCTTTAAACTGAAAGGTTACAATTCTATTTTAAATAATTTTAGTATTAAACAAATTATTAAAGGAATTAAAAGAAAGTCAGTTCCTAATGAAAAAACAAGACCTTTATCAGTTGATTTATTACAAAAGGTTGTAAGTAAGTTAGTGTTGGTTTGTTCTTCTGAATACGAAGTACATTTATTTTCAGCAGCTTTTTCAGTAGCTTTCTTTGCTGCGTTAAGGATAAGTGAGATTGCTGCTGACAATAAATATTCAAATCCTCAAATTTTGAAGGCGGACATAATAATAGGGAGCGAATTTTTGAAGCTACATATTAAAAAATCCAAGACTGATCAATTTAGCAAGGGAGCTTGGCTGTGTATGAAAAATTATCCAATTAAATCAATCTGTCCGGTTAAAAATATTATTAAATGGTTGCAGGTAAGAAAACCTGATTCAAATGCTTTATTTAACCACATCGATGGCTCCCATTTGTCAAAATACCAATTTAATTTTATTTTTCATAAATGTCTCAATGATTTAGGTTATAAAAATTTTAAACTTTCCGCACATTCATTTAGAATAGGTGCAGCAACTTTTGCTGATCAAATAGGTTTAGATAGCTTTATTATTAAACGTATAGGTAGATGGAGGTCCAATTGTTATAAACATTACATTCGGCCTAACCTTATTATTCATTAATTTTAGGATCTTCAAAAGTTATATGGATTATTGGGGACAAATTGATTGAATTGGCTGAGAGAAGATCTACTTATAGACATTCTACGGTTAATTTAGGTTTCCCCAAAGACTATTCCATAATCTGGATTTCATTCCCAGGTCTTAAAATTTCTAATATTTACGAGACAGTAAATTATATGTATTTAAAAATGTTGAAACCTGATTTCATTATTTTACACATTGGTACTTATGACTTGGGTAAAATCAAAACGCACTTATTAATTTACGAATTAAAAGAGTTGTTATGTAAAATATGGCATTTACTTGATGATGCTGTCCTCGTATTTTCGGATATCATCCCCAAGTTTTCTTGGTCCAAAGCTGAATTATCCTTTCTAGAAACAATCAGAAAAAGAATTAATAAAAAAATGGAGATTTATTTGAAAGAAATAGGACATAGTTCTTACAGACATGTCGAACTCGAAGGATTTATTAGAGGACTTTACCAGGATAAATATGATCACTATCTGATATTGGATGCGATATATTTATTTCGGATTTGCAGAACATGATAGATAATGGAATTAATTAAAGGCTGGAAATGTTTATTGGGCCACTTCGCTTGCGATTTGGCGATGTGGGGGTTAAGTCACTCCCACGAGTGGACTTTGTGGTTTATGGTTATTGGTTGAAAATATTTCTATAATTATATTTGTTATTAAAAGTTTGATTAATTAATCAGTATATAATTTAATTGGTTAAGTAATAAGCATTGCGGCCTTTAAATACCCAACTAATAAATAAAGATATTTGTTTAACTCTACAACTTGTAATGATTTATTTATATATTGACTGATTATGGGGCATATGACATCATGGAGCGAACCATATTGTATGTTCAATGTGGGGAGCCATGCTGTCATGGCACCTAACATTGATAATTAACAGTTTGATAAATATTTATTACTTACCTGCTTTAGGAATGGGTTAACCCAAATGCTGTGGGTGCTCGTGTAGTTTTGGATAATTCTGATTGGAGATCTCATTAACAGACTTTCTGAACCTATAAAAGAACAGAAAATAACGATTTTAGCGCATTCACGTAAGTATCCTCACAAGATCCCTCCCTCCTTTCCCTAATTTTATCCAGTCGCTTTGCTTATTGACGGGGGTTAAGTCACTCTCACGAGTGGACTTTGTGGTTTATGGTTATTGGTTGAAAATATTTCTATAATTATATTTGTTATTAAAAGTTTGATTAATCAGTATATAATTTAATTGGTTAAGTAATAAGCATTCCGGCCTTTAAATACCCAACTAATAAATAAAGATATTTGTTTAACTCTACAACGTGTAATGATTTATTTATATATTGACTGATTATGGGGCATATGACATCATCAGTCTTCATGTCATAGCAGAGAATCAGGCTTCACGTCAGCCAAAACTGGAACAGTCCATTGTCATATGCACTGCTCAAAAAAATAAAGGGAACACAAAAATAAGACATCCTAGATCTGAATTAATTAAATATTCTTCTGAAATACTTTGTTCTTTACATAGTTGAATGTGCTGACAACAAAATCACACAAAAATTAAAAATGGAAATCAAATTTTTAAACCCATGGAGGTCTGGATTTGGAGTCACACTCAAAATTAAAGTGAAAAAACACACTACAGGCTGATCCAACTTTGATGTAATGTCCTTAAAACAAGTCAAAATGAGGCTCAGTAGTGTGTGCGGCCTCCACGTGCCTGTATGACCTCCCTACAATGCCTGTGCATGCTCCTGATGAGGTGGCGGATGGTCTCCTGAGGGATCTCCTCCCAGACCTGGACTAAAGCATCTGCCAACTCCTGGACAGTCTGTGGTGCAACGTGACGTTGGTGGATAGAGCGAGACATGATGTCCCAGATGTGCTCAATTGGATTCAGGTCTGGGGAACGGGCGGGCCAGTCCATAGCATCAATGCCTTCGTCTTGCAGGAACTGCTGACACACTTCAGCCACATGAGGTCTAGCATTGTCTTGCATTAGGAGGAACCCAGGGCCAACCGCACCAGCATATGGTCTCACAAGGGGTCTGAGGATCTCATCTCGGTACCTAATGGCAGTCAGGCTACCTCTGGCGAGCACATGGAGGGCTGTGCGGTCCTCCAAAGAAATGCCACCCCACACCATTACTGACCTAATGCCAAACCGGTCATGCTGGAGGATGTTGCAGGCAGCAGAACGTTCTCCACGCGTCTCCAGACTCTGTCACGTCTGTCACATGTGCTCAGTGTGAACCTGCTTTCATCTGTGAAGAGCACAGGGCGCCATTGGCGAATTTGCCAATCTTGGTGTTCTCTGGCAAATGCCAAACGTCCTGCACGGTGTTGGGCTGTAAGCTCAACCCCCACCTGTGGACGTCGGGCCCTCATATCACCCTCATGGAGTCTGTTTCTGACCGTTTGAGCAGACACATGCACATTTGTGGCCTGCTGGAGGTCATTTTGCAGGGCTCTGGCAGTGCTCCTCCTGTTCCTCCTTGCACAAAGGCAGAGGTAGCGGTCCTGCTGCTGGGTTGTTGCCCTCCTACGGCCTCTTCCACGTCTCCTGATGTACTGGCCTGTCTCCTGGTAGCGCCTCCATGCTCTGGACACTACGCTGACAGACACAGCAAACTTCTTGCCACAGCTCGCATTGATGTGCCATCCTGGATAAGCTGCACTACCTGAGCCACTTGTGTGGGTTGTAGACTCCGTCTCATGCTACCACTAGAATGAAAGCACCGCCAGCATTCAAAAGTGACCAAAACATCAGCCAGGAAGCATAGGAACTGAGAAGTGGTTTGTGGGCACCAACTGCAGAACCACTCCTTTATTGGGGGGGTCTTGCTAATTGCCTATAATTTCCACCTGTTATCTATCCCATTTGCACAACAGCATGTGAAATTGATTGTCACTCAGTGTTGCTTCCTACGTGGACAGTTTGATTTCACAGAAGTGTGATTGACTTAAAGTTACATTGTGTTGTTTAAGTGTTCCCTTTATTTTTTTGAGCAGTGTATTTAGGCCCCGGCACCCAGACAGAGGAGAGAGGTCCCATAACAGAGATTCAGGCTTCATGTCAGCAGAGAATCAGTCTTCATGTCATAGCAGAGAATCAGGCTTCACGTCAGCCAAAACTGGAACAGTCCATTGTCATATATTTAGGCCCCGGCACCCAGACAGAGGAGAGAGGTCCCATAACAGAGAATCAGGCTTCATGTCAGCAGAGAATCATGCTTCACGTCACCCAAAACTGGAACAGACCATTGTCAGATATTTTGGCCCCGGCACCCAGACAGAGGAGAGAGGTCCCATAGCAGAGATTCAGTCTTCATGTCATAGCAGAGAATCAGGCTTTATGTCAGCCAAAACTGGAACAGTCCATTGTCAGATATTTAGGCCCCGGCACCCAGACAGAGGAGAGAGGTCCCATAGCAGAGATTCAGGCTTCATGTCATAGCAGAGAATCATGCTTCACGTCACCCAACACTGGAACAGGCCACTGTCAGATATTTTTAGGAGAGGTTCATTCAACTTTGGGTTGCCCCGCAATATAATGGTAAAATGAAAATAAAAATAGGATTGAATGAGGAAGTGCCCTGGAGTGCAATAATATATGGTTAAGGGGAGGTAGTTAATGTCTAATCTGCACAAGGGATGGACAGGTCCTGTGGGATCCATGCCTGGTTCATTTTTATGAACGTCAGCTTGTCCACATTGGCTGTAGACAGGCGGCTGCGTTTGTCTGTAATGACGCCCCCTGCCGTGCTGAATACACGTTCAGACAAAACGCTGGCCGCCGGGCAGGCCAGCACCTCCAAGGCATAAAATGCTAGCTCTGGCCACGTGGACAATTTGGAGACCCAGAAGTTGAATGGGGCCGAACCATCAGTCAGTACGTGGAGGGGTGTGCACACGTACTGTTCCACCATGTTAGTGAAATGTTGCCTCCTGCTAACACGTTCCGTATCAGGTGGTGGTGCAGTTAGCTGTG
Source organism: Bufo bufo (assembly GCF_905171765.1). Lineage (NCBI taxonomy): Eukaryota > Metazoa > Chordata > Amphibia > Anura > Bufonidae > Bufo > Bufo bufo. The sequence continues at coordinate 254,514,717 of NC_053392.1, forward strand.
GTGTGGTGACAAAACTTTTCCACATCTCTGCCATGCTAACCCTGCCCTCAGAGGAGCTGGCCGTGACACAGCTGCGTTGGCGACCTCTTGCTCCTCCTCTGCCTTCGCCTTGGGCTTCCATTTGTTCCCCTGAGACATTTGGGAATGCTCTCAGTAGCGCGTCTACCAACGTGCGCTTGTACTCGCGCATCTTCCTATCACGCTCCAGTGCAGGAAGTAAGGTGGGCACATTGTCTTTGTACCGGGGATCCAGCAGGGTGGCAACCCAGTAGTCCGCACATGTTAAAATCTGGGCAACTCTGCTGTCGTTGCGCAGGCACTGCAGCATGTAGTCGCTCATTTGTACCAGGATGCCAGAGGTAAGGACAAGCTGTCCTCTGTGGGAGGCGTATCGTCATCGTCCTGCGTTTCCCCCACGCACCAGTGATGGGCCCAAGCTGCTTTGGGTGCCACCCCGCTGTGAACATGCTTCATCCTCATCCTCCTCATCCTCATCCTCGTCATCCTCGTCCTCCAGTAGTGGGCCCTGTCTGGCCACATTTGTACCTGGCCTCTGCTGTTGCAAAAAACCTCCCTCTGAGTCACTTCTAAGAGACTGGCCTGAAAGTGCTAAAAATGACCCCTCTTCCAACTCCTGGGCCACCTCCTCTTCCATCATCGCCCTAAGTGTTTTCTCAAGGAGACATAGAAGTGGTATTGTAACGCTGATAACGGCGTCATCGCCACTGGCCATGTTGGTGGAGTACTCGAAACAGCGCAACAGGGCACACAGGTCTCGCATGGAGGCCCAGTCATTGGTGGTGAAGTGGTGCTGTTCCGCAGTGCGACTGACCCGTGCGTGCTGCAGCTGAAACTCCACTATGGCCTGCTGCTGCTCGCACAGTCTGTCCAGCATGTGCAAGGTGGAGTTCCACCTGGTGGGCACGTCGCATATGAGGCGGTGAGCGGGAAGGCCGAAGTTACGCTGTAGCGCAGACAGGCGAGCAGCGGCAGGATGTGAACGCCGGAAACGCGCACAGACGGCCCGCACTTTATGCAGCAGCTCTGACATGTCGGGGTAGTTGTGAATGAACTTCTGCACCACCAAATTCAGCACATGCGCCAGGCAAGGGATGTGCGTCAAACCGGCTAGTCCCAGAGCTGCAACGAGATTTCGCCCATTATCGCACACCACCAGGACGGGCTTGAGGCTCACCGGCAGCAACCACTCGTCGGTCTGTTGTTCTATACCCCGCCACAACTCCTGTGCAGTGTGGGGCCTGTCCCCCAAACATATGAGTTTCAGAATGGCCTGCTGACGTTTACCCCGGGCTGTGCTGAAGTTGGTGGTGAAGGTGTGTGGCTGACTGGATGAGCAGGCTGAAGAAGAGGAGGAGGAAGCCGAGATGGAGGAGGAGGCAACAGGAGGCAAAGAATGTTGCCCTGCGATCCTTGGCGGCGGAAGGACGTGCTCCAAACAGCTTTCCGCCTGGGGCCCAGCCGCCACTACATTTACCCAGTGTGCAGTTAGGGAGATATAGCGTCCCTGGCCGTGCTTACTGGTCCACGTATCTGTGGTTAGGTGGACCTTGCCACAGATGGCGTTGCGCAGTGCACACTTGATTTTATCGGATACTTGATTGTGCAGGGAAGGCACGGCTCTCTTGGAGAAGTAGTGGCGGCTGGGAACAACATACTGTGGGACAGCAAGCGACATGAGCTGTTTGACGCTGTCTGTGTCCACCAGCCTGAATGACAGCATTTCATAGGCCAGTAGTTTAGAAATGCTGGCATTCAGGGCCTGGGATCGAGGGTGGCTAGGTGGGAATTTACGCTTTCTCTCAAATGTTTGTGAGATGGAGAGCTGAACGCTGCCGTGTCATGGTTGAGATGCTTGGTGACGGAGGTGGTGGTGTTGGTGGTACATACTCTGTTTGCTGGGCGGCAGGTGCCAACGTTCCTCCAGAGTCGGAGGAAGAGGCCGAGGCGGCGGCAGCAGCAGAAGAGGTAGCAGGGGGAGCCTGAGTGAGTTCCTTGTTTTTAAGGTGTTTACTCCACTGCAGTTCATGCTTTGCATGCAGGTGCCTGGTCATGCAGGTTGTGCTAACGTTAATGCCTCGCTTCAGGCTCTGATGGCACAGCGTGCAAACCACTCGGGTCTTGTTGTCAGCACATTGTTAGAAGAACTGCCATGCCAGGGAACTCCTTGAAGCTGCCTTTGGGGTGCTCGGTCCCAGATGGCGGTGGCCAGTAGCAGACAGACTCTCTTGGCGGCGGGTGTTCTGCTTTTGCCCACTGCTCCCTCTTTTGCTACGCTGTTGGCTCGGTCTCACCACTGCCTCTTCCTCCGAATTCTGAAAGTCAGTGGCACGACCTTCATTCCATGTGGGGTCTAGGACCTGCATCGTCTTCCACCCAGTCTTCCTCCCTGACCTCCTGTTCAGTCTGCACACTGCAGAAAGACGCAGCAGTTGGCACCTGTGTTTCGTCATCATCAGAGACGTGCTGAGGTGTTATTCCCATGTTCTCATCAGGAAACATAAGTGGTTGTGCGTTAGTGCATTCTATCTCTTCCACCCCTGGGGAAGGGCTAGGTGGATGCCCTTGGGAAACCCTGCCAGCAGAGTCTTCAAACAGCATAAGAGACTGCTGCATAATTTGAGGCTCAGACAGTTTCCCTGATATGCATGGGGGTGATGTGACAGACTGATGGCCTTGGTTTTCATGCACCATCTGTGCTTTTTCTTCAGAAGACTGGGTGGGAGATAATGTGAACGTGCTGGATCCACTGTCGGCCACCCAATTGACTAATGCCTGTACCTGCTCAGGCCTTACCATCCTTAGAACGGCATTGGGCCCCACCAAATATCGCTGTAAATTCTGGCTGCTACTGGGACCTGAGGTAGTTGGTTCACTAGGACGTGTGGCTGTGGCAGAACGGCCACATCCTCTCCCAGCACCAGAGGGTCCACTAACACCACCACGACCATGTCAGCGTCCCCGTCCACGTCCCTTACTAGATGTTTTCCTCATTGTTACCGTTCACCACAATAAGAAAAAAATTATTTGGCCCAATGTATTGAATTCAAATTCAGGCCTTTTTTTTACAGGCACCTAACACTATCTGGCTATCTATTTAGGTACCGTATTACACTAATACAGGCACAGCAGTAAAGACAGATTTAGCTGAATATAAATTGTAGGCCTAGTATTTAGGCCCTGGATGACAGGTATCCCTTTTACGGACAGAATTAGACTTGGAAATGCACGGTAGCGTGTGAAGTTATTGAGAATGACCCTATCCGCACCTTCAATCTACTATACCCTTTTATGGATAGATTTAAAGATGGCATGATACAGCAGAAACCACTGATTTAGGGAATTGCTAAGTTGGGAATTGTATTTCAACCCAGAACAAAAACTGTGCTTTGGCGGACACTAAATGAATTGACCAGCCTCAGCAATAAACACAGATTTAGCTGAATATAAATTTTAGGCCTATTATTTAGGCGCTGGGTGACAGGTATACGTTTATGGGCAGAATTAAACTTGGAAATGCACGGTAGCATGTGAAGTTATTGAGGATGACACTATCCGCACCTTAAATCTAATATACCCTTTTATGGATCGATTTAAACTTGGCCTGATACAGCAGAAAAAAAATATTTAGGGAATTGCTAAGTTGGGAATTGTATTCAACCCAGAACAAAAACTGTGCTTTGGCGGACACTAAATGAATTGACCAGCCTCAGCAATAAACACAGATTTAGCTGAATATAAATTTTAGGCCTATTATTTAGGCGCTGGGTGACAGGTATACGTTTACGGACAGAATTAAACTTGGAAATGCACGGTAGCGTGTGAAGTTATTGAGGATGACACTAGCCGCACCTTAAATCTAATATACCCTTTTATGGATCGATTTAAACTTGGCCTGATACAGCAGAAACCACTGATTTAGGGAATTGCTAAGTTGGGAATTGTATTTCAACCCAGAACAAAAACTGTGCTTTGGCGGACACTAAATGAATTGACCAGCCTCAGCAATAAACACAGATTTAGCTGAATATAAATTTTAGGCCTATTATTTAGGCGCTGGGTGACAGGTATACGTTTACGGACAGAATTAGACTTGGAAATGCACGGTAGCGTGTGAAGTTATTGAGGATGACACTATCCGCACCTTAAATCTAATATACCCTTTTATGGATCGATTTAAACTTGGCCTGATACAGCAGAAAAAAATTATTTAGGGAATTGCTAAGTTGGGAATTGTATTCAACCCAGAACAAAAACTGTGCTTCGGCAGACAGCAGACAGTATTACAATTGGCTAGCCACAGCTGAAACACCAGATTTAGGGTACTGATATTTTGGCAATTGTATTTTACCCCTCAATAAAATAGCAAGCACAGCCAAGCCCCTGATGTAGGATATAGAAAAAAAAATAACCACACTATTGATGGTTAAATGGACTTGGTGGCAGCTTGTGCTGGCGCACCACAAGACTCAAAATGGCTGCCGATCACCTAAGAAAAAAGTGACATAAAAACGCTCTGGGCAGCCTAAAAACAGTGAGCAATTAAATAGCAGCAGTTCAATAATCCACAGCTGTAGATCGATCACTGAATTAAGTGTTTTTGCTGAGTTAATCCCTGCCTAATCTCGCCCTAACAGCAGCTGCAACCTCTCCCTACACTGATCAGAGCAGAGTGACATGCGGCGCTACGTGACTCCAGCTTAAATAGAGGCTGGGTCACATGCTGCACTGGCCAATCACAGCCATGCCAATAGTAGGCATGGCTGTGATGGCCTCTTGGGGCAAGTAGTATGACGCTTGTTGATTGGCTGCTTTGCAGCCTTTCAAAAAGCGCCAAGAAAGCTCCGAACACCGAACCCAAACCCAGACTTTTACGAAAATGTTCGGGTTCGGGTCCGTGTCACGGACACCCTACAGTTCGGGTTCGCTCATCCCTAATTTTAACCAATAAACATAAGTTCAAGCTATGTAGGTGATCACTGGGGGTCTGATCATTGGGAACTCATTGATCTCAAGAATGGGGGTCCCTTAGTCTCTTGTGTGAATAGAGCAGTAGTGTGCATTCTCCATTCACTGTGCCAAGAACAGTGCTTGACTATCTTAGGCAGTCCCGTAGAAGTGAATTTAGTGGTGGACACCCATGCACGTTACTACCTCTCCATTCAAACAGGTTATTCAAGGACCCCCTTTCTTATTACTGATGGAGGTCCCAGCAGTGGGAACCCTAGTGAGCATGCATTTACTGACTACCCTGTATGCCTTCCATAACACAAGGCTTTAGCAGAGCGGAATGAGCAGACACAATCAGGAGCTTACATACCACATTGCTGATCCTGCCTAAGCCTGCTCTGCTAAAGCTTGGCCTAGATATGTTATGCAATATTTTAGCAAAGCAGCATCCTTACAGGCAGGAGCAGCGATGCTCTGGCCCCTACAGTGCTCAGTGCAGCTGAAGAGGAATCCATACTCCCACAGCATGGTATGGAAGTACAGATTCTAAAGCATCCGTACACCCTTACACAAGACTGTAGGGGAGTACGAATTCTAAAGCTCGGTAGGCAACTGAACTTCAGCTGCCTATTTCGCAAGTTAATAGTGAAAAAAAAAAAAAAAAAGTATTGTATATTACAAAAATTCATTTTAGGGTGGTTAGATTACTTTTTAATAAAGTATATTCTAAGGGTTAACTACACTTTAACTATGTTGCTAAATGGGGTGCAAATCACTGCATATTCTTAAAATATATTTACGGCACCAACTTCTATAGTGGACTATAGTGGTTACCGCTGAAGAATATTATGGAAAACTTGCCTAGCCCTTTTACTTATTACTCATTACTGTGACTTTCCTCTGTAGAGCTCTGCTTTGTATAATATTTTTTTGGATTATCCAGCTATGTGCTGCGTCTGTAACTTGTCATTTTATGATCAGTTTATTGTAAGAAAGTATCCTGCACTTAACAGTACTGCACTGTTAAAATGATGTGGGAGGTTGTCCAGGACATTATATTTTACATGCCTCCCGAACACAGTTCCGCTGAAAATAGTTAGATCTTCCAGGAATATGAGTGGAACCAGTCATGGGTTCAGTGTTCTGAGATGGCAGCTGTTTTTTTACCTCCCTCTTCCTTCAGTGACTATATTGTGGATGCTCACAGACTCCCTTTCCATATTAGAGGTTTGCAATGCTAAGAAGGATGACAATATAATTAAAACTTTTTACTACAGCATGATTATTTTTATGGTGGCTACATCATATGCTTTGAAATTCTTTCAGCCAATAGTGGTTTTTATTACCACCAAAGTTGGTGCACACATTTTCCATTAGGTAAGAGCTTTATGTACCTATGAGCAGCCCTGTGAGTAAGGGTGCCTAATGTTTAGGTTCAAGACTGAACTACATCTAATGCACAAGGTGTTACAGTAGTAGACTACATCCAATACTTGTATACACATGATGTGATGCTTGCTATATAAATGGAGGTGTTATAATATGTTTTTGATGTGTGTTTATTAATTGGAGGGGATTAAAGAAGTCCTGTCATCGCCCTTCACCCTTAACAGGGCTGTTTGTATTCCCCTTGAAATAACAATTCTGGAGCATCTGTTCTTAGACCTCTACATTGTGCCTTCCTGTTTTTTCCTGAATATTTATGAATAAATTGACATCTGATTGTTGCCAGTTCTTTGTCAAAGGAGTGTGTCCCAACACAATTTGCCACTACCAGCACTGATTGGACAGTGTTAGACGATGTAGGGACAAACTCCCAGGTGGTAACAGACAGTTATCCATTTTGTTGATAAATTTCCTCGAGGAATAACACAATGCAGAGTTCTAAGAAACATCCTCTACATAACTTCGGTGGATCCACCACCAGTTATAGCGGTTATTAAAGAGGACCTTTCATAGGTCCAAACATTGTAAGATAACTATCAGGCTGTGTAGAGCGGCACCCCGGGATCTCACTGCACTTACTATTATTCCGGGGCGCCGCTCCGTTCTCCCGCTATGTCCCCCGGTATTTTCGCTGACTTGGTTATACTAGGAGTAGTCTGCCCAGCCTGATAGTTATCTTACAGTGTTTGGACCGATGAAAGGTCCTCTTTAAGACTGGCGTCGAAAAAAACGGTCTTCATAAATGACCCCCTTAATCTGTATAGCCTTGAGGATAAAAGGGAAAGAGGGACATGATAGAAACCTTTAAATAAGTTAAAGGTTTAAATAAGGTTCAGGAGAGAAGTGTTCTCAATAAGAAGCTAAACACAAAAACAAGGGGGCACATTTTAAAATTTGTTATGGGAATACTCAGAACCAATGTTAGGAAATATTTTTACACCAAAAGTCTAGTTCAGGGCTGGAACAAACTATCAGCAGATGAGGTTAGGAAATCGATAGTAAGTGAATTTACACAAGCCATGAGATAACCACGTTTATGCGAAGATAACTAATAATAGATGGAGACTAGATGGACCGCGTGGCCTTTTTCTGCTGTCAATCTTCTATGTTTCTATGTAATGCATTATACATTATACTGCATATCACAACTACAACTATTTATAATGAAAACTGTTTGTTAAGCATTCACTTGACACTTGCCCGTCTTCATTCCAGCGCCTTTCTGTACATGACTGCCCCTGCAGGCATCTCTTCTAACCCCAGGAATGTTTTCTACAATAAGCTTAAAAGGATTTAAAGGGCCGATTTACCTTTCAACCTTTCCCAGGTACCTTGTTGTTTTTCTGTTCTTCTTTTCTGGGAATACTGTAACTTTTTGGTTTATAGTTTACAATTTTTTTTCCATGTCCCTGACTTAACACATGACTGCCCAGTGTCTGCACCCTTGCATTTTCTAACCATACATGCTCTGCATTTGTAGTTAAGATTTCTTAATGTCTTTAAAAGAGTTGACCGTTGACATATAAAGTTCTGGAGTGATTTTCAAATGTAAATGAATGAAATCTGGCATTATTTAACTTATCTTCTGGACTATAAGATGCACCTTTTACCAAGAAAAAATCTTGCTACAAGGTGCCTGGTGATTCAGCAGTGCCAGACCTCCTTGACTGTTTCCTTAATGCAGAGAGCTCATCCATCGCTTTCCTGGATCAATGAGAGAGCAGTGCATCTGCACACTTCTCTCTCCTTCTCAATGCTCATCTCTGTGATTAGGTGAGGCAGGAGAAGAGGCTGAACGATCCTTTAGCACAAGGAGGGGACTGTTAGAAACACCGCCCTCTCCATCTTGAACATCCCCCCCACTGCAGTAGAGGAGAAAAAAGGTAGTTTCTAAACTCCATGTGCTGTAAGGACCTTCTAATGTCACAGGGGAACATCACATTCAAAGCCTCAATTTCCCTGTCTCATAGTCCCAAGGAGTGGAACTTCTTTTGTAAGCTTTGTATCACCATTTTGGCTGGTAATTCGGACCACCCTGTGTTGACAAGGACCACCATTTGATGACTATTTTTGACTTGGTGATCCAACTAGGGGGAGCCATAACTCTGTGAGTGGGTTATGTAGAAAGAATTTAGACATGCCTTAGACTTTGTCCCTCGGTTAAGCCTGTGGTAACCAATTTTGTTTAACAGGGTTCACATAATCCCCATGCATTACATCAACATCTGTGGAAATGCCTAAATAAAATGTAACAGAAAAGAAAACAATACGCCTCCCTCTCCAATGCAGGTCATGTTACTGTTTAAGGACCTGCCAGATAAGATCACAAGACCAAATCTGTACAGGTCCTCAAGCCAGAGAATGAAGCTTCAAAGCTCCCCAGAGGAGAGGGTGATTTAGTATGCAAGTATATGGGGGCTAGCCTGAGTTCTGTATTTGTTTTAGGGGGTCTGATCTTATTTGGTTTATTTAAAGAGTCTGTCTTTGTTTAGATGTTCTTTGTCTTTATTTGTTTAGAAGAACTGTTTTTGGATCTGTACTTATTCGAGGGCCTGTATTCAGGAGTCGGAGGTGACAGCCTTTTGGGTTCATTCTAAGGCTACTTTCACACTTGCGGCAGAGTCGCCGGAACTGCCTGCCGGATCAGGCAATCTGCATGCAAACTGACAGCATTTGTAGACGGATCCAGATGTGGATCCGTCTCACAAATGCATTGCAAGAACGGATCCTTCTCTCCGTTTGTCATATGGACAAACTGATCCATTTCTATTTTTTTTTACATTTTTACCGGTCTGCGCATGCGCAGACCAGAAGGACGGACTCGACATTCCGGTATTTTTTATGCTGGATCTGGCACTAATTCATTTCAATGTAAATTAATGCCGGATCCGGAATTTTGGACGGAGAGAATACTGCAGTATTTTCTCCGTCCAAAACGCCGTTCAGTGACTGAACTGAAGACATCCTGATTAGGGTTGAGCGAACCCGAACTGTAAAGTTCGGGTTCGTACTGAACTTTAGGATTTTTGGACCCCAGACCTGAACCCGAACATTTCAGTAAAAGTTTGGGTTCGGTGTTCGGCGCTTTTTGAAAGGCTGCAGAGCAGCCAATCAACAAGCGGTTAACTGTCTGACCTTAGAAGCCATCACAGCCATGCCTACTAATGGCATGGCTGTGATTGGCCAGTGTTGCATGTGACCCAGCCTCTATATAAGCTGGAGTCACGTAGCACTGCACGCCACTCTGCTGTGCTTAGTGTAGGGAGAAAATAGGAGAGACTCTTTGCTCAAAATCAGAATCTAACTCAGCGATCTACATACATTGTGTTTTGTGGGTGCAGGGCACAATTTTTTTATCCTGCCCTGAGCCCAGTGACCGAAAATAAATTACTTTAATAAGTCAGTTAGGTGGGCGGAGGCGGCGGCCATTTTATGCAAGCTCAGTGCACCAGCACTGCATCTGAGCTTTTGGGACATTGAAAATCTAAATTTTTTGGGCAATATACAACATCTGGATTAGTCAGTGTGCAATTTAAGCTAGAAATACAGCCATCATTTTCTGGGGTTTAAAAAACACACTTTTTTTTGCCAAAAAACTGTATTTTCCTGATCTGCAAGTGTTAAATTCAAGTTTAATATATACAGCTTTCATATTCTGTTACAAAAAAAAAACACTTTTTTGGCAATATACAACATCTGGATTAGTCAGTGTGCAATTTAAGCTAGAAATACACCCATCATTTTCTGGGGTTTTAAAAACACACTTTTTTTTGCCAAAAAACTGTATTTTCCTGATCTGCAAGTGTTAAATTCAAGTATAATATATACAGCTTTCATATTCTGTTACAAAAAAAAACACTTTTTTGGCAATATACAACATCTGGATTAGTCAGTGTGCAATTTAAGCTAGAAATAAAGCCATCAATTTCTGGGGTTTTAAAAATACACTTTTTTTTTGGCCAAAAAACACTATTTTCGAGCCTTGCAGCATCAGCACGTGTGAAATTACAGGCTTATATACTGCTGTCAAATTCAGTTGTTAAACAAACACTCGTTTGGGCAAAAAAAATTAGTTGGCAGCCTTTGATGCAGATGTCATTGTGAGATACACCCTTAATACATTTGGGTTAGACTCAGAGATTTGAAGTACCGCCATTTGGTGCACCAATATTTAATTCAGGCCTACAGTGGTTCAGGCCGTGTGAGATACACCCTTTACATACAGGGGTTTGATTCAGGCATTTGAAATACAGCCATTTTGGGCAAAGAAATCTTTAATTCAGGCCTACAGTGGGTCAGGCTGTGTGAGATACACCCTGTACATACAGGGCTTATATTCTTTCATTAATAAAACACCCTGTTTGGGGCAAAATACACAATATTTCAGGCCTTGCAGCATAAGTACATTTGAGAAATATGAGGAAAGCGTCAAATAAGGGACGTGGCCCAGGTCGTGGTGCTGCTGGTGGAGCTCCTGTTGCAGGGAGAGGACGTGGTCGATCTGTGCCAGCTACACGCATAAGTGAAACCCCTTCCTCAGGTGCGAGTAGGCGACAGAACCTGCAGCGGTATTTGGTTGGGCCTAATCTGGCTCTACGAATGGTGAGGCCTGAACAAGTACAGGCGATAGTAGATTGGGTTGCTGACAGTGGATCCAGTTCCTTCACATTGTCTCCCACCCAGTCTCCTGCTGAAAGACCACAGTTGGCACCTGCAGCCGATGTCCATCAGTCTTTCACCTCACCCCCTTGCCAATCAGCCTAGCAGTCTGAGCCCCAAGTCATGCAGCAGTCTCTTCTGCTTTTTGATGACTCTGTTAGCAGGGTTTCCCAGGGCCATCCACCTAGCCCTGCCCCAGAAGTGGAAGAGATTGAGTGCACCGATTCCCAACCACTTATCTTTCAAGATGAGTACATGGGAGGACCATCGCAGCACGTCTCGGATGATGAAGAAACACAGGTGCCAACTGCTGGGGCTTTCGAAAGTGTGCACCGACAAGGAAGGCAGGGGTGAAGACTGGGTGGAAGATGATGTGGAGGACAATGAGGTCCTCGACCCCACATGGAATCTAGGTCATGCGAGTGACCTATGTAGTTCGGAGGAAGAGGCGGTGGTCGCACAGAGCCACCAGCACAGCAGGGAGCAGGGTGCAAAAGCGGAGCGGCCGTCCTCTAGACAGTACGCCTGCTACTGCCCACCGCAGCAAGGGACCGAGCACACCAAAGCAAGCTCCAAGGAGTTCCCTGGCGTGGCATTTCTTCAGACAATGTGCTGACGACAAGACATGAGTGGTTTGCACGCTGTGCAATCAGAGCCTGAAGCGAGGCATAAACGTTCTCAACCTGAGCACAACCTGCATGACCAGGCATTTAAGTGCAAAGCACGAGCTGCAGTGTAGTAGACACCTCAAAAACCAAGAAAGGTCTCTGGCTCCTCCTGCTTCCTCTTCTGTTGCAGTCTCGGCCTCTTCATCCACCTCTGGAGTGACAGTGCCACCTGCCACCCCGCAAACAGAGGATCTGCCAGCAACACCAACACCTGGGTCACCAAGCATCTCCACAATGTCCCACGGAAGCGTTCAGCTCTCCATCTCCCAAACGCTGGAGAGGAAGAGGAAGTATCCCCCTACCCACCCGCGATCCCTAGCCCTGAATGCCAGCATTCATAAATTACTGGTCTTTGAAATGCTGTCAGTCTGTCGGATAGTTTTAAAGGCCTTATGGCGGTGGCTGCCCACAGTACATCGTGCCCAGCAGGCAGTTTTAAAACTTATCTGTTTGGGGGACAAACCCCACACCGCGCAGGAGCTGTGGACGGGCCTTGAACAACAGACCGATGAGTGGTTCGTGCCAGTCAGCCTCAAGCCTGGCCTAGTGGTGTGCGATAATGGGCGAAATCTCTTAGCAGCTCTGGGACTAGCCGGTTTGACGCACATCCCTTGCCTGGCGCATGTGCTGAATTTGGTGGTGCAGAGATTCCTTAAAAATTACCCCGATATGTCAGAGCTGCTGCATAAAGTGCGGGCCTTCTGTGCGCACTTTCGGCTCACCCTGCTGCTGCTCGCCTGTCAGCGCTGCAGCGTAACTTCGGCCTTCCCGCTCATCGCCTCATATGCAACGTGCCCACAAGGTGGAACTCCACCTTGCACATGCTGGCCAGACTGCACCGAGCAGCAGCAGGCGATAGTGGAGTTTCAGCTGCAGCACGCACGGGTGAGTCGCTCGGAGGAACAGCACCACTTCACCACCAATGACTGGGCCTCCATGCGAGACCTGTGTTCCTTGTTGCGCTGTTTCGAGTACTCCACCAACATGGCCAGTGCCGATAACGCCCTTCTCAGCATTACTATCCCTCTTCTATGCCTCCTTGAAAAAACGCTCCTGGCGATGATGGAAGAGGATGTGGCACAGGAGGAGGAAGAGGGATCATTTCGTAGGGTTTCTGGCCAGTCATTCCCAAGTGGCTCCGAGGGTGGGTTCCTGCACCCACAAACCCAAGGTACACAATTGTCCAGCCAGGACACAGTTCTGCAGGATGACGAGGTGGAGGATGAGGAGATGGAGGAGGAGGAACCATGTTCACTGCAGGGTGGCACCCAGACCAGCTCATGGCCATCACTGGTGCGTAGCTGGGGGGATACAGAGGACACAGATGATACACCTCCCACAGAGGACAGCTTTTCGTTGCCTCTGGGCAGCCTGGCACACATGAGCATTTACATGCTGCAGTGTCTCCGCAACGACCGGCGAGTTGACCACATTCTAACTTGTGCTGATTACTGGGTGGCCACGCTGCTGGATCCCCGTTAAAAGGACAACGTACCGTCCTTAATTCCGTCACTGGAGCGTGATCATAAGATGCGCGAGTACAAGTGCATGCTGGTAGACTCGCTGCTGGTGGCATTCCCACCTGACAGCGGGGGCACAGTGGAAGCACAAGGCGAAGGCAGAGGACGAGGAAGAGGTCGCCAACGCAGCTGGGGCACCGTCAGCACCTCAGAAGGCAGGGTTAGCATGGCCGAAATGTGGAAAATCTTTGTCAGCACGCCACAACAACCAGCACTACCAGCTGATATGGAACGTCTTAGCAGGAGGCAGCATTTCACCAACATGGTGGAGCAGTATGTGTGCACACGCCTACACGTACTGAATGACGGGTCTGCCCCCTTCAACTTCTGGGTCTCCAAATTGGGCACATGGCCTGAGCTTACTCTTTACGCCTTGGAGGTGCTGGCCTGCCCTGCAGCCAGTGTATTATCTGAACGTGTGTTTAGCACGGCAGGGGGGTCATCACAGACGAGCGCAGTCGCCTGTCCACAGCCAATGTGGACAAGCTCACGTTCATTAAAATGAACCAGGCATGGATCCCTCAGGACTTGTCCGTACCTTGTGCAGAATAGACATGTATACCGGCACTAACCAGCCATTGTTATACTGCAGCACAATTGCTCATTCTTGTATTTTGTTTTTTTCACACTCTTTTAGAGTGTACCCTAATAAAAAAATAAATATTTAAACCAAAAACCTTTGTTGGCTACCTAGTCCTCCTCCACCGCCGCTTCCACCTACACCGCTACGTCCACCGCCTCCTCAAACTCCTACTCCATATGGAACTCCACCTCATAAATCAAATTTTTTTATTTTATTTTTACGTTATTCATTTTATATCATTTCACTACTTTGTTAGTTACATTTTCTGGTGAAATTCAGCAATTTTTGGGTGTATAGTACCACTGCTATACCAAGTAGACAGGTTTAAAAAAAAAAAAAAAGTCATTTACATTTTTGGGTGAAATTCACCAATTTTTGGATGTATAGTACCACTGCTATACCTAGTAGGCCGGTTAAAAAAAAATTAAAAATTGTCAGTTATATATTCTGGTGAAATTCACCAATTTTTGGGTGTGATGTACCACTGCTATACCTAGTAGACAGGTTAAAAAAAAAAATAGTCAGTTACATTTTCCGGTGAAATTCACAAATTTTTGGGTGTGATGTACCACTGCTATACCTAGTAGACAGGAAAAAAAAATAAAAAAATAGTCAGTTACATTTTTTGGTGAAATTCACCAATTTTTGGGTGAAATATACAGCTTAATAAATTTCAATAATTTTTCTGTTACATTATTGGGTTGACATTATACAATTTTAGACGTGAATAAACACCTGCTATGCATAGGTGACAGGGAATAAAATTTTATAAATTATTCAGTAATTAATGCGCGCCACAACCTTTTATTCAATGCTTAAACTTTGAAAAGTTGTCACACTTTTATGCTTTAATAATTTCTCCCATATTTCAACTCTATAATTTTAAATTTGAAAAAATTCATCCTCCCTTGGATGTGGTCTCTCTTTCTCACGCTCCCTCTCTGGCCTGGAACCCTGATTCCCCACCACCCGTGATCACCATGGTAGGCGCATAAAAGAATATCGAAAGTTGATAGAGCAGATATCAAATTGGATCATGAACATCACGGGGACATGCGCCATGGTGGGGCAGTAAGTGTGCACACGCCTACACGAACTGACTGACAGGGGTCAGCCCCTGCAACTTCTGGGTCTCCAAAATGGGCACATGGCCTGAGCTTGCCCTTTGCTCCTTGGAGGTGCTGGCCTGCCCTGCAGCCAGTGTATTGTCTGAACGTGTGTTTAGCATGACTGGAGGGGGTTATCACAGGGTATATTTCCCAATGTTTTGGGGTGTACCCTAATTTTAAAAATAAAATTTAAAACCAAAAAGCAGTGTAGGCTACCTCCTCCTCCACCGCCACTTCCACCTACACCGCCACATCCACCGCCTCCTCAACCTCCTACTCCATATGGCCCTGGTCCTCCTAGATCAATATTATTATTTTTTATTTTTACCTATTTTATGTTATTTAAAGTCCTTTCCCTATCCACTTCCACTGCACTTGCCATGCTCTTAACCCCATTGTGATGCCATTTGCAGCCCTCTAGCCCTTTCCATGACATTTTTACAGCCATTTTAGTGCTCAAAAGTTTGGGTCCCCATTGACTTCAATGGGGTTCGGGGTCAAGTTCGGGTCAAGAACTCAAACTTTTTTCTCAAGTTCGGCCGAACCCGAACATCCAGGTGTCTGCTCAACTCTAATCCTGATGCATCCTGAACGGATGTCTCCCCATTCAGAATGCATTGGGTTGAAACTGATCAGTTCTTTTCCGGTATTGAGCCCCTATGACGGAACTCAGTGCCGGAAAAGAAAAACGCTAGTGTGAAAGTACCCTAATGGCATTCTCTTTCCAGTATGTGCTATAGAGACAAGATAGATTTTTCTGAGTAGAAGTGTGATTATTGTGATGCTAAATGTATATTGTTTTTATGCTTTACTACATTTACAAAATAAAAACCTTTATTTAAAAAATTGCTTTATGTCCCCATATTCTGACAATTTTTCCCCCCATAGATTGAACTGTGTAAGGCTTGTTTTTGGCAGGGTGAGCTTGCTGATAGACAGCTTTCTGAATTTATTTGGCTGCTGTTTAGCAAGCTTGCTGCTTACACAGATTATTTATGAGAGAGTCTGGAGGACTCCTAGTTGATAAGTACAATGTGAAGCTCTGATTTTCACCTTTAAGCTTTGTTATTGTGCTGATTCATCTCATATAGTCAATATTCAGGGACAACACATTATATATGAACCTATCAAGATAAGAAGAATGTCAAAGTCCATTACACTAAACATGATATGTTAGGTATGCCTTGTATTGTCAGTATTCTATTACATAGTTTAATATTGTTTGCTTTTTCAAAATGCCAATAAATGATAAAATCTGGTAGGCCTGGACTGACTCAGCATAAACCTACATCTTTGTCCTTGAGACTGTCTGAATGATTTCTTCTGTTTCTCTTTTGTTTCTCTTTCGCCCTTTTTATTTGATGTGTTTATTTTTTATGATCTGAAAATGTGAATTCAACAAAGAGGGACATGTAAGAGTTTTTTTTCTGTTGATAGCAAACGTGATCACAAATCAGCCACTTCTGAACCCTCAGTTCCTGTCATTTTTTTTTTTTTTTTATGTTTAAATAGTCTAGGACCTCAGGCAAAATTTCAGGGAACTTCCTCCTGTCTAGAAATGTTGTAACAGAATACTCATCACAACGCTTGTCTGTATGTAATGAATCATAAAACCCTTGAAGATATGAACTCTTTCTGAAGGCTCATGTCACAATACAGGCGTCTCTTGTATGAATTTAGCCAAAAGGGATGTGTCATTCTCACTGGACACTACAGTCAAAGGTTGTCAATGAAATGCCCTCTTTCGTTTACAGCATTACATATCATTCAGAATTTTGTAAATGTTTACTATACAACTAGCACTATTACAAGGATACTACTTACTGGCTGTGTTCACTACTATATGGTTGGGTGGTATACCTTTTTTTTTTTTACAATTGTTTCCTTTACAGAGAGGTCCAGCAAAAAACAAAACAAAAAACAAATAAAACCCCAAAAACTGGTTTACAACATTTTTTGTACAACAGGAATCTGTGAGTAATATATGCAACTGATGTATGTGTCAAATGTAAAAAAAAAAAAATGTGAACAGAGTCTTATATAGTAATCATTGCAATCATCATTATGTACAGGGGTAACATCTTTGCATTGCATTACATCATTGCAATCTATGGTCCTATTCACACAGATGTTTTTTTTATAACGGGCAATGAACAACTATTTTATCGGTTTTCGTGGATCAACAGTCCCATACAATTCAAGGGAGCCGTTTTTAATTACCTTGTTTTCAGAAAGGCATCCGTAAAAAACGGATGTAAAAATGGACTGTCTTACCCATTTTGATGGTCGTTTTTTTTCACTGTTGTGTGAATATGCCCTAAGAATTGACAAACAAGAATAAATGGATCAGCATGACATTAACGGATGATGCAATGGTAAGGAGAACTCTGCTCTGACAAGATAATCCAGTGTAATCTAAAGGAAAATACTGTAGGAGAAGATCTCCCACACTAGCTGACTGATCATTCATTCACTTGTGTTTTAAAGCAGTCTTCCAGGAGTTTAATATGTATGGTCTATCCTCAGGACTGACATCCGACACCCGTCTGACAAGCTGTTTGAAGAGGCTCATCTCTCCACTGTGCGCCATGGCCTCTTTCTAAGTCACTGACGTCACATTCATGGGGCCTAGTTGCAGGTCATTCCCATTCAAATGAATGGACCTGAGCTGCAGTACCAGCCACAACTGCTAAACAATGCAGGCACAACAGGGCTGTGCTTAGTAAGCTGTGAGCAGGCCGCAGTGCTCACCGGATCACCGTGGCATATCCTCAAAAAGCTGATTGGTGGCGGGGCTGGGAACCTGAGGTGCACCAAGCACATACATTGTATAGTAACTTTGGTTGGTATTGCCTCTCGAGTCCATTCTCTTGAATGGGACTAAACTGTGCCTAGGCCATGTGACCGATTAATGTGACATCACTGACCTAGGAAGAGGCTGCTGCTGTCTCACCACAGTGCTGTGGCCTCTTCATACAGCTGATCAGCAGGGGGTGTCGGATAGGTCATCAATATATGAATCCCGCAAAACTTTTTTAAGACTGTGGCTCAAAAGTTTAAAAATCTGGAATGGATTACCAGGAGGAGGCATGTCCTAAAACTTTTCGATTTGCTAATACTAAAGCAAGAAAATGGTGCAAATGTGGATGCAAATCTACACTTGCTTATAGCTTTCATCTTCTGACTTTAACACACTCCAAAATCACAGTGTCACAGTGCACTTCTCTGTGCCTGAGTTGCCGTGTAGGCTGGCTGCATGCACCCTTGTGTACTGGCTGCAGGCCGTAATCCTGTGCAGGCTGGTTGCTAGGGGCTGCGTGCTGGCTGCGGTATCCGTGTTGAACCGCCTGTGTATGTTTTCCCTTTCTGATTATGTTCTGTGGTTTAGTTCTGGTGCTCGGATTGCTGTTATGCCCTCGCGTTCTGTGAGCTGTGGGGCTTGGCGTCAGTTTGTCCTGTTCCGTTCTAGGTGAAGCTCCTTGCTGCTGACCCAAGAGATCTTACCATCTGCCCGTTTGTATGGTTCCGCCTAGGTTTACATTGATGTATCCTGTATCTAGTATCTTGTTTATGCCATGTCCTGTTCTGTCTGTACCTGCCCTGTATTATGTTATGTTATGTTCCTGGACTGTTCCCTGTTCGCCTAGCAGTGCATACCTGCATCTGAGAGCCTGGCAGTGCTTAACTGCTTCCGATGTATCCTGTCCCATGTCTGTCCTGCTGTGTCCGTTAGCTTAGCAGAGCTTATCTGCGTCTGTTTCTGTTCTTGTCAGTTTGTGTCCATGTCTGTATCTGCTTGTTTCTTGTCTGCCTTCGGAAGAGGGTCCCTGGCTTCCCCGGAGGGGGAATCGCCATCCATGTGCAGCTCTGCCTGGGGCCGCCTAGCTTCTATTGCTTGTGGCGCAGGTAACTGCTTCTGACTTTACTATGCCTTGCCTGTTTGTGGTTTCTGAATCTGTATCTGTATCGGTATCGCTGTCTGACTCTGCTTGTATCATTGTTGGTATCTTCGGGTTTGCTGGACCAGCTGCCACTGACTCGATTTACGCTCTGGAGTCACCCCTGGCAACTACCGTGGCTCAAGTCTATCCTCACTACCAAAGGTGCTAGTGAAGACCTGGTGTTGCTTAGTTACGCCCCTCCAGAGTATTGCCAGTCAGTGGCACAGTGGGTACTCACCCGCTGGTTCGTTAAAATAGGCATGGGCCTTTTGATACATTTTCTGCAGTTCACTCCAGTGATCTTTTTTAAAGATTCGCTTAGCTTTTGTCTTACTAAATCTTATGTGTTTTGCCATTGAAACTATTAACTAAATGCAATAATAAACAAGATGATACATCACTAATGACATCCTATAAAATATGTTTACATTCCTGTATCAGTATCATGAATAATGCTAATACAGAACATGTGGTATAGTTTACATGTTAGTCTTCTTGTGATCCTTTGAGAACTATAGCTTCACTGTAAGGAAAGGTACTTGGCAATAGTGGATTGGCAATTTGCAGCAAAAACATGTTAAGAGTAGACAAAAGTGGCTGGAAAGTTCAGAATACTGTTCATAGAATACTGACCAACATACTTAGATATATGTGAAACCTGATTTTCAAGCACGCACTGCATTTCTAACGTTAAATGTGTACCTGTACTTTTGATATGTCAAGGCAACTTATCAGAAGTTTTGATCGTTGGGGGTTCAAGTGATGAGACCCCCCAATGATCGCTGAAATGAGGAGACAGAAGCACTCACACAGAGCGCCCTCACTCATCGCTGAAAGGAGACAGACTCAACATAGACTTTCTAGTGACTCCGTCTTTAGCAGCAATCGAAGAAATCGCTCTGTGAGCATTTCTTTCTCCACATTCTAGTGACTGGTGGGGTCTCAGCACTTGGCCGTTACAATCAAAACCTTGATATTTTGCTATGAAATATCAAAAGTTGTTTTTTTAAGTACAGGGACACTTTAAAGGGGTTATCCTATTTCAAGAATAAATGTCTGATTAGCAAAAAATCTATCTGCTGGGGCCCCTCCGATCACAAGATGGGGGCCTGTGTTTTTCAGACATATATGTGCACTGCCGCTCCATTCAGCTTTATGGGACTGCCGTATCGGCTATCTCCAGCAGTCCCATAGAGTTGAATGGAGTTGCGGAGATGCATGCATGTCTGCTGCTCTATTCAAATGGGAGAACACAGTCCCCCATCCTCATGATCAGACATTTATGTCCTATCCTGTGGATAAGAGATAAGCTTATGTAATATGACAACCCCTTTAAGGAATATGGCACAAGCTGCACTACTTTGGCAGGCTGGTGCACAACTCAAGATGGTGTAGCAGATTTACTGGTAAACAACAGAATGGTTGCAAAAAATTATGCAAATAAAAACTAGTTGAATATATATGGATGGCGTTGTTTCTGCCCAACATGCAAATAATTCTGCAAGCTCCATTCAGATGAATGGGACAGTCACAGAAATGTATGGAAGAAATGTGAATCTGAATATGCTATGTGTGTGTATATATATATATATATATATATATATATATACACACTCACCAAAAGAATTATTAGGAACACCATACTAATACGGTGTTGGACCCCCTTTTGCCTTCAG
Source organism: Bufo bufo (assembly GCF_905171765.1). NCBI lineage: Eukaryota > Metazoa > Chordata > Amphibia > Anura > Bufonidae > Bufo > Bufo bufo. The sequence goes on from NC_053392.1 coordinate 254,535,287, forward strand.
AACTGCCTTAATTCTACGTGGCATTGATTCAACAAGGTGCTGATAGCATTCTTTAGAAATGTTGGCCCATATTGATAGGATAGCATCTTGCAGTTGATGGAGATTTGAGGGATGCACATCCAGGGCACGAAGCTCCCGTTCCACCACATCCCAAAGATGCTCTATTAGGTTGAGATCTAGTGACTGTGGGGGCCATTTTAGTACAGTGAACTCATTGTCATGTTCAAGAAACCAATTTGAAATTATTCGAGCTTTGTGACATGGTGCATTATCCTGCTGGAAGTAGCCATCAGAGGATGGATACATGTTCTCATTCTGTTTACGCCAAATTCGGACTCTACCATTTGAATGTCTCAACAGAAATCGAGACTCATCAGGCAACATTTTTCCAGTCTTCAACAGTCCAATTTTGGTGAGCTCGTGCAAATTGTAGCCTCTTTTTCCTATTTGTAGTGGAGATGAGTGGTACCCGGTGGGGTCTTCTGCTGTTGTAGCCCATCCGCCTCAAGGTTGTGCGTGTTGTGGCTTCACAACTGCTTTGCTGCATACCTCGGTTGTAACGAGTGGTTATTTCAGTCAACGTTGCTCTTCTATCAGCTTGAATCAGTCGGCCCATTCTCTTCTGACCTCTAGCATCCACAAGGCATTTTTGCCCACAGGACTGCCACATACTGGATGTTTTTCCCTTTTCACACCATTCTTTGTAAACCCTAGAAATGGTTGTGCGTGAAAATCCCAGTAACTGAGCAGATTGTGAAATACTCAGACCGGCCTGTCTGGCACCAACAACCATGCCACGCTCAAAATTTCTTAAATCACCTTTCTTTCCCATTCTGACATTCAGTTTGGAGTTCAGGAGATTGTCTTGACCAGGACCACACCCCTAAATGCATTGAAGCAACTGCCATGTGATTGGTTGACTAGATAATTGCATTAATGAGAAATAGAACAGGTGTTCCTAATAATTCTTTAGGTGAGTGTATATATATATATATATATAGTGGCAATGTGAATAGTGATGGGTGCAGTAAAGTCCCGGGGAAGCATGAAAAAGGGGTGTTATTTGCACCAGGAGCTTGTCACCAAGGGGCCCGTCCTTGGTGGCGTAAAGGCCCTAGATATATGTGGCCACCAAGTTAGTTGGTGGACACCAAGTCAGTTAGCTTAGCTGGCTCCAGCTAGTCCGGGGCGGGCTTTTACTGGGAACAGGCAATGTGTTGTGTGGGTGCCTGTTCCCCATGCTCCAGTCAGGGATTTTGGAATATGCCCATGTCCAGGGATGGTATTTAATCCTGTTGCTGGACTTGGGTGTGGCTCCCAGTCTGGGGAAGGAGACAGAGTTTTTGTGAAACACAGTCCTGCTGGAGGCTCTGGAAGAGTGGTCTCAGCTGGGCTGGCTGAGGGGCCACGGGGCTAGGTGCTGACCTGATTGTTGGGGGACTCCGTGACGCTTGGGCGCAAGTGGTCACAAGGCCGGAGTTGGGAGGATTACTGGGCCACACTCCTCCATAAAGGCACTGGAGTTTAGACCGTGTGTGAACGGTGCTCTGTACAGCCAGGAGGCTGATGGACATTGGGCTGGGAAAGCCGCATGTTATGACAGTGTGTGAATGGTGCTTTAGGTGAGTCAGGTTATGTTATGTTTAGTTAGAGCCTAGCCGGGCAGGTGTTTATTTTGTATCATTTATGTTTGTTTTGCTGAGGTGCCAAATAAAGCGATGTTTGGACCTGAAACTTGGTGTCTGGTGAAGATACTTGTGTGAATGACCCCCAGAGAAGAGCTAACCCCCCACAATATATATATGTTTATGTATAATCTGCCATAATGTTCAGTAGTGGCTCCAATTAGACTGCTGAATCACCACCTGTCACCGCCAGTTCTGTGAGAAGGTCTGACAGACGTTCTTCTCTACCTCTTGTATGACGTTCTTTGATTTGGTTTTACTTTGTCATCTCCTTTCCTTCTGCCAGGTGTCATTTATTTAGACTATTCGTCTTCCTTTATATTCCCTCCCATATTGCCTCACTTTGCGGTTTATGCTACTTCCTGGATGAAGTGTTCACTGCTGGAGGCTGCTGCTGCTGCTTGCTCAGATAAGTCTTTTCCTTTTTTGTGATTCCTTGCTGGCTTGATTTTAGGTGACCCTGACTCCGTCCGTATTAAGTGCAGGGAGCAGGTGGTCATGTCCCCTCACTAGTATAGGGTTTTCAGGTGTCACACAGTCTTAGGTACGTGGGCATGCAATCGTCTACCATTGAGACCCTTGCATGTGCATAGCAGTCAGGGAGAGCTCTTAGTTTTAGTTTGGGATCAAGCCAGTCGGTCATTTATTTATAAATTCCAGCTATCTGTAACTTCACCCGTGACACCACCACAGTGAGTTAATATCTAGGACAAAATATTTTTATATGTACTTTTTAAAACAAGAAGGATGTCATTGCACATTACCATACACGTGAAATATTATGTAAGTCTTGTCAGGGAGCCACATTCTATATTTCAATAATGTTTGCTTTTCATTAAGGTCGGTAAATGTCGCTAAGTGATATAATCTGGCAATTATAACCTTGAGTTTGTCTGAATGTATTATTTCTTTCTATTCATGTTAAAAAACACTGAAAATTATACTGAAATTCCAACAATCATCAGAAATTATACAATGCGATCTATACATTAACCAATTAAAGAGGTTATCCCATGATTAATAAAAAAAAATATTCTGATATAATATACACTGCTCAAAAAATAAAGGGAACACAAAAATAACACATCCTAGATCTGATTTAATTAAATATTCTTCTGAAATACTTTGTTCTTTACATAGTTGAATGTGCTGACAACAAAATCACACAAAAATAAAAATATGGAAATAAAATTTTTCAACCCATGGAGGTCTGGATTTGGAGTCACAGTCAAAATTAAAGTGGAAAAACACACTACAGGCTGATCCAACTTTGATGTAATGTTCTTAAAACAAGTCAAAATAAAGCTCAGTAATGTGTGTGGCCTCCACGTGCCTGTATGACCTCCCTACAACGCCTGTGCATGCTCCTGATGAGGTGGCGGACGGTCTCCTGAGGGATCTCCTCCCAGACCTGGACTAAAGCATCTGTTAACTCCTGGACAGTCTGTGGTGCAACGTGACGTTGGTGGATAGAGCGAGACATGATGTCCCAGATGTGCTCAATTGGATTCAGGTCTGGGGAACGGGCGGGCCAGTCCATAGCATCAATGCCTTCGTCTTGCAGGAACTGCTGACACACTCCAGCCACATGAGGTCTAGCATTGTCTTGCATTAGGAGGAACCAAGGGCAAACCGCACCAGCATATGATCTCACAAGGGGTCTGAGGATCTCATCTCGGTACCTAATGGCAGTCAGGCTACTTCTGGCGAGCACATGGAGGGCTGTGCGGCCCTCCAAAGAAATGCCACCCCACACCATTACTGACCCAATGCCAAACCGGTCATGCTGGAGGATGTTGCAGGCAGCAGAACGTTCTCCAAGGCGTCTCAAGACTCTGTCACGTCTGTCACATGTGCTCAGTGTGAACCTGCTTTCATCTGTGAAGAGCACAGGGCGCCAGTGGCGAATTTGCCAATCTTGGTGTTCTCTGGCAAATGACGAACGTCCTGCACGGTGTTGGGCTGTAAGCACAACCCCCACCTGTGGACGTCGGGCCCTCATATCACCCTCATGGAGTCTGTTTCTGACCGTTTGAGCAGACACATGCACATTTGTGGCCTGCTGGAGGTCATTTTGCAGGGCTCTGGCAGTGCTCCTCCTGTTCCTCCTTGCACAAAGGCGGAGGTAGCGGTCCTGCTGCTGGGTTGTTGCCCTCCTACGGCCTCCTCCACGTCTCCTGATGTACTGGCCTGTCTCCTGGTAGCGCCTCCATGCTCTGGACACTACGCTGACAGACACAGCAAACCTTCTTGCCACAGCTCGCATTGATGTGCCATCCTGGATAAGCTGCACTACCTGAGCCACTTGTGTGGGTTGTAGACTCCGTCTCATGCTACCACTAGAGTGAAAGCACCGCCAGCATTCAAAAGTGACAAAAACATCAGCCAGGAAGCATAGGAACTGAGAAGTGGTCTGTGGTGACCACCTGCAGAACCACTCCTTTATTGGGGGTGTCTTGCTAATTGCCTATAATTTCCACCTGTTGTCTATCCCATTTGCACAACAGCATGTGAAATTGATTGTCACTCAGTGTTGCTTCCTAAGTGGACAGTTTGATTTCACAGAAGTGTGATTGACTTGGAGTTACATTGTGTTGTTTAAGTGTTCCCTTTATTTTTTTGAGCAGTGTAGTATGTGACAGTCATAACCAGTCCTGTACCTCATGTAGACTCAATGATCTCACCATTCATTGCTCCAATTGCTCTGCTAAATTTATTTAAGGTTGGCAGATTAGGGGCGTGCGCTTTCTCAGGGGGTGTGTCCTTTCTACTGCAGCTGGTGGCAGTTGAAGGATGGAACTGAGCATGTGCTTCCATCTCAGTGATCAGGACAGAGAAATTAGAAAATGTGCAAACAGCAGGTGGGTCTATACAGATAGATTTCAGTGAATAACTCAGTGGCTATACTAAATATTTAATTACATGCAATTACAAAAGTATTCAGATCCAGGTGCTGGTTTGAAAAATGTGGAATATTTTTTGCGGGAAAACCCCTTTAACTGTAACAATGTAATTTTCCAGAATTACTGTATTTCTTTAAATGCTTATTTGCAAGAAAACCCTGTTTGTCCGTGCCTCTTGAGATTGGCAACGAATAAGGCTAAATTTTACCATAAACAAAAGATCAGTGGTAGTGGAAGGCGTAATAAGTAAGTGTACAGCACTGAAGAGGTTAAAGTTGAAAAAAGTATGGCTAGTAGTAATACGATCAAGGCTAATGTATACAATCTCAACAATACAGGTTTGCGACCCCTTAATAATTAATCAATAACTTGCAAAAAGGGGAAAGCTAAAGGGGAATCCAAACAATTTTTTTTTTATTAACCCCTGCCATCATTCAAAACTGATTTTACAAACGTCGTTAACCCTTTAGGTGTTCCACAAGAATTAATGGAATATAGAGATACAATTTCAAAATTTCACTTTTTTGGCAGATTTTCCATTTTAATAATTTTTTCCAGTTACAAAGCAAGGGTTAACAGCCAAACCAAACTCAATATTTATGGCTCTGATTCTGTAGTTTACAGAAACACCCCATATGTGGTGGTAAACTGCTGTACGGGCACACGGCAGGGCGCAGAAGGAAAGGAATGCCATATGGTTTTTGGAAGGCAGGTTTTGCCGGACTGGTTTTTTGACACCATGTCCCATTTGAAGCCCCCCTGATGCACCCCTAGAGTAGAAACTCCAAAGAAGTGACCCCATTTTAGAAACTACGGGATAGGGTGGCAGTATTGTTGGTACTAGTTTAGGGTACATATGATTTTTGGTTGCTCTATATTACACTTTTTGTGAGGCAAGGTAACAAGAAATAGCTGTTTTGGCACCGTTGTTATTTTTTGTTATTTACAACATTCGTCTGACAGGTTAGATCATGTGATATTTTTATAGACCAGGTTGTCACGGATGCTGCGATACCTAATATGTATACTTTTTTTGAAGCAAAAAAAAATCATGTTTTAGTGTTTCCATAGTCTGAAAGCCATAATATTTTCAGTTTTTGGGCGATTACCTTGGGTAGGATATGATTTTTGCGGGATGAGATGACGGTTTTATTGGCACTATTTTGGGGTGGGTGTGACTTTTTGATCGCTTGCTATTACACTTTTTGTGATGTAAGGTGACAAAAAATTGGGTTTTTTACACCGTTTTTTTTTTGTTTGTTTTTTTACGGTATTCACCTGAGGGGTTAGGTCATGTGATATTTTTATAGTTATTACAGACGCTGCAATACCTAATATGTATACTTTCTTTTTATTTATATAAGTTTTACACAATGATTTCATTTTTGAAGCAAAAAAAATCATGTTTTAGTGTTTCCATAGTCTGAGAGCTATAATTTTTTCAGTTTTTGGGCGATTACCTTGGGTAGGGTATGATTTTTGCGGGATGAGATGACAGTTTGATTGGCACTATTTTGGGGTGCGTGTGACTTTTTGATCGCTTACTATTACACTTTTTGTGATGTAAGGTGACAAAAAATGGTTTATTTAGCACTGTTTATTTTTTTTTTTACGGTGTTCACCTGAGAGGTTAGGTCATGTGATATTTTTATAGAGTCGGTCGATACCTAATATGTATACTTTTTTTTTATTATGTAAGTTTTAGACAATAACAGCTTTTATAAAACCCAAAAAATATGTTTTAGTGTCTCCATATTCTGAGCCATAGTTTTTTAATTTTTTGGCCGATTTTCTAAGGTAGGGGCTCATTTTTTGCGGCATGAGGTGACGGTTAGATTAGTACTATTTTGGTGGGCAAACGCCTTATTGATCACTTGCTGTTGTACTTTTTGTGATGTAAGGTGACAAAAAAATGGTTTATTTAGCTTAGTTTTTATTTTTTATTTTTTACAGTGTTCATCTGAGGGGTTAGGTCATGTGATATGTTTATAGAGCCGGTCGATACAGACACGGCGATACCTAATATGTATACTTTTTTTTTTTTTTTTTTTCTTCCTTTATTTTTTACCAATTTTTTTAACTTTATTTGGGGAAAATGAAATTTTTGTTTATTTTTACTTGAAACTTAAATTTTTTTTGGGGAAAACTTTATTTTTTCAACTTTTTTTTCACTTTTTTTTTGTCCCACTTTGAGACTTGAACTTTTGGGGGTCTAATCCCCTTTACAATGCATTCCAATACTTCTGTATTGGAATGCATTGGCTGTATGAGTAATACTGTGTGTATTACTCATACAGCTTCCTGCCTGTGAAATCCAGGGGGCTGGATCTCACAGGCTCGTCACCGGAAGGCAGCGTTGATGCCTAAGAAAGGCATTGCGCTGCCTTCCATGCCATCGGGTCCCCCCTACAGCCGCATGGGGACCCGATGGCACCGCCGATCTCCGCTGCAAACCTCAGGTAAAGCCGCAAACCGAAGGTCTGAATGCGGCATGACCCCCCCGGCATTGTGACAGGATGCCCGCTGAATGATTTCAGCGGACATCCTGTTCCGATTAACACCCGCCGCGCCACAATGTAGTTTTAAAGTTAGGACGTATGATAATCATGTGTATAATTGTATGAATTCATCATGATGCACTATGGCACTATGCACTTTCTATGGCACTTTATTTTTTGTTTTCTATGTCCAATTATGTATATTGATTCATGATTTATTGCACATGCACTTTGCATGTACATATATCTGATCTGTTAACATGTAAAACTGCTTGAGAAAGACTCTAGGGTTGAGCCGAAACGTCGCGTATCCACATGGGTGAATAAAGTATTTTCTTTATTTTTACTCATTTTGGAGTGCTGCCTCTTTGCTACTTTTTATAGTGGGCAATAGTGTAGTCCCCTCAGGCGTGCACACCTTTTTTTTGTTTAAGTTAGATTTAGTGCTGCCAGTTTTTTCTTGAAGCTCATCAAGAGAATGCCAAGAGTGTGCAAAGCAGTAATCAAAGCAAAAGGTGGCTACTTTGAAGAACATAGAATATGACATATTTTCTGTTGTTTCACACTTGTTTGTTATGTATATAATTCCACATGTGTTAATTCATAATTTTGATGCCTTCATAGTCACATGCTTTGGGGCTGTTTTTCTTCAGCTGGAACTGGGGCCTTAGTTAAGCTAGAGGGAATTATGTACAGTTCCAAATACCAGTCAATATTGGCACAAAACCTTCAGGCTTCTGCTAGAAAGCTAAGCATGAAGAGGAACTTTATCTTTCAGCATGACAACGACCCAAAGCATACATCCAAATCAACAAAAGAATGGCTTCAGCAGAAGAAGATTAAAGTTTTGGAATGGCCCAGCCAGAGCCCTGATCTGAATCCGATTGAAAATCTGTGGGGTGATCTGAAGAGGGCTGTGCACAGGTGATTCCCTCGCAATCTGACAGATTTGGAGTATTTTTGCAAAGAAGAGTGGGCAAATCTTGCCAAGTCAAAATGTGCCATGCTGATAGACTCATACCTAAAAAGACTGAGTGCTGTAATAAAATCAAAAGGTGCTTCAACAAAGTATTAGTTTAAGGGTGTGCACACTTATGCAACCATATTATTTTAATTTTATATTTTTTCTTCCCTCCTTTTTAGATTTTAGTTTGTTTTTCAATTGAGTTGTACAGTTTATAGGTCACATTAAAGGTCGAAAAAGTTCTGAAACCTGACATTTTAACAGGGGTGTGTAGACTTTTTATATACACTGTGTGTATATATATATATATATATATATATATATAATGCACAGGTCACAGAACAGGCCTAGAAAACTCTCCCATAGAAGTTAGTTAGAAAGTGCATAATGTTACCATGGGAGTAATATATGGCACTCTCATGTGGGTAATTTATGGGACTATTTTTGATCACTGTATGGTAGTAATATGGGAGTACTGGATTGAAGCAGTGGACAAGCTCATTTAAGTTTAGCTTTCTTTACATTAAAGGGGTTGTCTCACTTCAGCAAATAGCATTTATCATGTTGATAAAGTTAATACAGGCCAATTACTAATGTAAAAAAGAGTAAATTAAGTCGCTAGGTTTCAATGGTACTTGAGCTGCTGGTCTCCTTGAATGAAGTGGGTTCTTCACAATTATAAAATTATAAAGTGGGTTCTGACGAAGCTACATGCGAAACCCGGGCCGGGCTGTGCGAAAGACCATTGTTGTAATGACATGCTGAAAAATTACTTTCTTTCTGTGAGTATAATAAAACGGAGGATTTTAACTGTGCTGGTGGTACTCTCACTATTGTGCGGTTTATGACATCTTGCAGATAGCCCACGACGGCTCAGCATAGAGGTGTGGGTTTTTCTGAACCATACAGAGATGACATGCTGAGCTTTTCAACCTGCGTGGAAGTATACTGCGATTTAATCTAGAGGTGTCTGTCTTGAGCCGGATTAAGTGAATACCTGCATTCGAGGAAAAAAGCTCTGTGTGAATGAGGAGCAGCGCTGTCCCACCAGATTGACACTTACTAATGTATTGTGATTGTTCATATGGCCTTCTTTGCTGGCTGGATTCATTTTTCCATTGCATTATACATTGCTCGTTTCCAATGTTACGACTACCCTGTAATCCATCAGTGGTTGCCGTGCTTGCACACTATAGGGATACTTCGTGAAATATAATGTAAGTGCCATATAGTCATCTTACAGTAACCAGAAAGTGGCCAACAGAGGACATTGATGTGGGTATGGTGAAATAAACAGGAAGTGCTTACAAGTGCCTGATATGTTAATTTACTAATTTATCAACAAGAAACTTTAAAACATGTCCAATAAATTTTGATTGGAAAGATTTCAGTTAGTTGAATCAAGTATAGTAATTTTTTTGTTGTTGTAGACTTAAACACGGGCACCAGCCGTGTGAACTCCCCACATCGCGGTGTGGGCCTATTGACTTTGAGTCCACGGAGGCTGCACAGAGCCACGGAACCGGAAGCCCACAGAAGGGCCGGTACCCACTGTTTGCGTTCTGCAACATGGGCACGGCAGCACCATGGTCGTGTGACTCTACCCATAATTTGTTCTTAACTATATTAGATAAGTTAGATATTTATTGGGCAAAATACTTTTTGCTGGTTTATATTCTCCTAGCTACTAACATATAAAACCATAACAAATTAAAATTATGTTTGAACATACCGGTATATGACTATGCGCTTATTGCTTGACAACAATGATTTATTAGGGGCTTTACCATGGGAAATTCTGTATTTTCTGTTAGTTTCCCTTAATTTACAGAGTAAACAGCATGGATTACAATAATCCTTAGTTTATAACGTGTTCTAAATTACTATGCAAATTATATGTTTCTCAGATTTTCCTAAACGGTTGATGCAAATGACAGTCAGTATCATTTTCAAGTCATCAACCATTAGAGTATAAATAAAATTTTATTGAACAAACCTCCCAATTATAACAATTTTTTTTAACAAACTAAAACACTCAAATTATTATGCACAATAGAGTTTGAAAACATTTTTAGGTTGTAAAGAACTGAAAATGGTCATTTGTTGAATTTGCAGCATTAAGAGGTCACATTTACTGAAATCAAAAGCTATTTCAAACACAAACATCTTAACAGGCCAAGTTACATGGTAACATAGGACCCCTTCTTTGAAATCACCTTCACAATTCTTGAATAATTGCATCCATTGAACTTGTTTTTGGAAAGTTTCTACTTGAATTTCTTTGCATGATGTCAAATTAGAACAAAATGTATGGACGAGCACTCTACCAATTGGTGCACATTTATTATGGAAAATAAAATAATTAATATAATTAGCTAGCAATATAAAACTTATAAAACAGCACAATAAAATATGAGTACATCAATATAACCACAATGGGGTAATTGGTAGTAGTTGATTGTAATCAATGTCCAAACAATCCTAGGACAGGAAATGTGTGTAAGGCCTCCTATTGTGGCCTATGTATCCATAGGAATCCAGTGTATCCCCGAATGGATATGAATGATGGTAATATAGCTCCACTGGTTTTGGCAGTCTACCAGTATTTCATATATCAGGTGATAGTCCCGTAACATACAATGATATTGTAGACAGAAGTGAATTAAAGATGAACTTGCCGGCTATTTAGCCGCTTACCTCCCCTTCGTATGTAGCTTTAGTCCTGCGGTTTGCTCAGACTAAACAAATGCGGCACATCGGGTACGGCGTCTCGCGTTACTGTGTTCGATGTCCGGACTTGCCGAATATTGTGTCGCTTACCTCTTCATAAGGATGGTACACTTTAGTCCTGCAGTGCGGGTAGAGCGCGTGGGGCACCCCGGATGGTATAGGGAGCCGGCGTCTCACGATGCTCTGTTTGGTATCCGGGTTGGGTACTTGCGGAGAAGCACTTACGTCACTTCCTGTATGGTCCGGTAGTGACGTATTCCTTGTATTTCGTCCGATGGTTCCGAGCTGCAATTTTTTTCTTGATGTTTAGTTTTGCAGATATCAAAGTCCTGTCTGCATGGCCATGCAGTTGAAAAGAGTCGACAGGTATATGGCGTGAAACCCAGACGCTTTTCGGGAGTTGTCACTCTCCCTTCCTCAGTGGTATCATGATGTCAAATTAGTCTCCCAAAGCTGCTGTTTTGATGTGGACTGCATCCCACCCTGATAAATCTTTTGCTTGAGGATATGTCATAGATTCTCAATTGGGTTGAGGTCAGGGGAAGATGGTGGCCACACCATGAATTTCTGTCTTTTTATGCCCATAGCAGCCAATGAGGTAGAGGTATTCTTTGTAGCATGAGATGGTGCATTGTCATGCATGAAGATAAATTTCTGCATCATGGAAGAAAAAGGGTCAGTCATAAACTCTATATACTTTTCTGAAAGGAACCTTTTCTAAAGGAACCTACCAGCTCTTTCCCCATGATTAAAGTCCAAAACATGACTCCGCCACCTCCTTTTTGATGATGCAGACTTGTTGGGACATGGTGGCCCTCCACATCCATCCACTACTCCATCCATCTGGACTATCCAGGGTTGCATAGGTCCTGATTTTGGGTGTTGAAAATGAAATAAAGTGGAAGAACCAGTGGTGGAATGTATTGTAAGGGTATTTTTAAGTACTGATTGGTTCTGTTCCCTTTAATTCTTTTTAATACTCTGTGTAATAATTTACAAGTTTCCTTGTAATGAAGTGGGTTAGATATAGTACCGAACCCCCATTGTGCTGATATGCAAACATTCCTGAGTGATCTCAGAGACATGCATGGTGCACACTAGAGAGGGAGCTAACAGGTTTAAACTCTGTGACACACATTCCTTCAGGAGAGTCCATTGAAGACTTCTTCCTAGGTAGGATGTAAGTATGACTTGCCCTATCTCTTATACACGCTGGGGTGTCGATCATGTGTTATAACGTGGTAGACAACCATGGGTTATAGCATGATCGACTGAGTCTCCACCCCATTTAGGCTAGTGATGCTTTTATTATTCTGTATGTGATTTTATTTTTATTTTTTCTGTTATCATGTATTTAATCACACTTAGTAAATATATTTATTCGCAAAGCCTGCATAAGCTTATTCATTCTCAAATCTTTAGAATTCATGTTACGTTAAACATGGCACTCATCAATAAACAAGTTTGAAAATTAACTTTCATGTATGTCTGGGCCCACTGCAATTGTTTCTGCTTGTGAGCACTGGTTAGGGATGGCCGAATAGTAGGTTTATGCACAACTGCAAGCCTTCGAGGTTCGCCAGACTCCAGCGGCAACAGTAGCTTGAAATACCAGTTTTATACTTTGTAATAGCATTTTATCAGCTTCTCTCTTAATCCGAATCTGAATTTGTCTGGCAGAAACCTTCCTCAATACGCCTTTATCTGCATAAACCCGTCTGTGCTCTGAATCAGACACAAATCTCTTCACAGTACGATCATCACGCTCAAGTTTTTGTGAAATAGTGAATGCTTTCATATCTTGTCCAAGGTATTGCACTATTTGATGCTTTTTGGCAGCAAAGAGATCCTTTTTATTTCCCATATTTCTTGAATCCTGTGGCTTGCTTAATAATGTGGAGCTGTCACGGACTTTCCCGCGACAGGTGGCAGGAGATTGGTGAGACTGGCAACACGTGGTTTGATCTGACAGGTTTTCACTGTTGATCAATAGGCGTCTGTGTTGTTTCTGGTAATGGCCACACCTCTTACCTCAGGTGTTGCTAATGTGCTCCTTTAACCTTCCTTATTTATAGTTGCTTCTCCCACTATGCTGTGCGGTTTATAGCTTCAGTTTCAGTCGTGGATTGCTGGTGTGTGGATCTCAGCGGAGTTCAATCTTTCCTTTCTCTTTTGTATTTTGTTTGGGTTCTGTGTGTTGCATTTCCCTATTGTTTGGCATCAAGGAGACTCCTGTTCGTCCTTCCTTTTGGAGGAACAGGTAGTCTCGTCCCTACCATTAGTACCAGGGTCTTATAGGGCTAGATAGGACTCTAGGTATTCCTGAGTATGAACACACCTACCTCTGGGGTCTGTTTATACTGGTAGTCAGTCAGGATTTTTGGTTAGGGTTTACTAGTAGGTGTCCATCTTCCTTCCCTAGTTCTCAGGCCTGATTCCCTGTTCCCCCCTTCCCTCTTATGCTCGGCATGGTGTTTTCCTCCCACACCAAAGCGTAACAAGAACATCCTTCTTGATTAGTTTTACTTTAATTGGGCTCACCTGGCAAACTAATTATCACAGTTGTTTGAGATTGATTTCAGTGATCCAAAGAGCCCTGAGACAATACCATCTATGAATCTAAATGAAACACAAAAAGTTTAATTCAATTTGCATAATAACTTGGAACATGGTGTAGGTAAAGTCCATGGCACTAGGTCCAGCATCATATACACAAGCTGAAACTTTCTGGCTCATAAGGCTGAGGTCTATGACAAAACTTTCTTAAAAAATATCAGCATTAGCATGAGCGAATCAAAGTTTCCGAAGTGGAATTTCTCCTGAATTTCTGGAAAACTTTGATTTGTTACAAAACCAAATTTCCTGGCGCTTTAAATTGGGGTGATACACCTGTCTCATTCTACTGTTTGTGGCGTGTCCACATTGATCAATAGATAAGCAATTCTATTAGGCCCTGATTCACAAATTGGGGCAATACACATGTCTCATTCTACTGTTTGAGGTGTGTCCACATTGATTATTAGTTAAGCAATTTTATTAGGCCCTGATTCTCAAATTGCGGTGATACACCTGTTTTTACTGCTTGTGGCCTGTCCACATTGAAATTTATCCGCTTCTGTTAGCCAAACAGTTGTTGTGATTTAGTGTTACAGAGCTGTCTTTTTTATCACTGTGTGGGCAGTGCAAATAAATTGATTGTTCACACAGCAGAGTTGCCCACGGGTTGAGCATCCTTTTTTTGTTGGAAAAATTATTCTTTTATCTGAAAAATTATTCTTTTAGCGAAAACATTAGTCTTGTACCAAGATAATTAGTCTTTTACCAAATAAATTAGTCTTTTACCAAATAAATTAGTCTGCTCCAGTATCTGTCATGTATGAGATTTAAAGATAGCTGGAACCTATAAATAAATGAGTGACTGGCTTGATCCCAAACTAAGGAGCTTATAGGTGAGCCCTATAAAACCCTAAGAGCTCTCCCTGACTGCTATGCACATACAAGGGTCTCTATGGTAGACGATTTCATGCCCACGTACCTAAGCCTGTGTGACACCTGAAAACCCTATAATAGTGAGGGGACACGACCACCGGCTCCCTACACTTAATACGGAGGGAGTCAGGGTCACCTAGAATCAAGCCAGAGAGCAAACACAATAAAGTAAAAGGACTTATCTGAGCAAACAGCAGACGCAGCCTCCAGCAGTGAACACTTCATCCAGGAAGTAGTATAAACCGCAAAGTGAGGCAGTATGGGAGGGAATATAAAGGAAGATAATTATGTCTAAATAAGTGACACCTGGCAGAAGGAAAGGAGATGAGAAAGTGAAACCAAAACAAAGAACATCATACAAGAGGTAGAGAAGAATGTCTGCCAGAGCTTCTCACAGAACTGGCGGTGACAGTACCCCTCCCTCTACGGGTGGACTCCGGACACTCAGAGCCCACCTTCTCAGGATGAGACCTATGGAAAGCCCTGATGAGACGAGTGGCCTTAATGTCCACCACTGGGACCCACATCCTCTCCTCAGGACCATAACCCTCCCAATGAACAAGGTACTGAAGAGAACCGCGGATAATGCGAGAATCCACAATCCTAGACACCTGAAATTCAAGATTACCATCAACAATAATCAGAGGAGGAGGCAAAGAGGAGGGTACAGTGGGTTGAACATAAGGTTTTAATAGGGACATGTGAAAAACATTATGGATCTTCCAAGTCTGAGGAAGATCAAGACGGAAGGCAACGGGATTGATGACGGACAAGATCTTGCAAGGCCCAATAAACTTAGGACCCAACTTCCAGGAGGGAACCTTTAGTCTGATATTCTTTGTAGACAACCACGCCAGATCACCCACATTCAGGTCAGGACCAGGCACACGTCTCTTATCCGCCACACGCTTATATGTCTCACTCATCCTCTTCAGATTACCCTGAATCTTTTGCCAAATAAATGACAAAGACGAGGAAAATCTCTCCTCATCAGGTAAACCAGAAGACCCCTCTCCAGAGAATGTCCCAAACTGCGGATGAAAGCCATATGCACCAAAAAATGGTGACTTATCAGAGGACTCCTGGCGACGGTTATTTAAAGCAAACTCAGCAAGGGACAAAAAAGAATACCAATCCTCCTGATTCTCCGCCACAAAACAGTGCAGATATGTCTCCATATTCTGATTGACACGTTCGGTCTGACCATTCGACTGCGAGTGAAAAGCAGAAGAGAACGACAACCGAACCCCCAAGCGAGAACAGAAGGCCTTCCAGAATCTGGAAACAAATTGCGTGCCCCTATCAGAAACGATGTCTGAAGGGATGCCATGCAATTTAACAATATGATCAACAAACGCTTGCGCCAGCGTCTTAGCATTGGGTAACCCAGGAAAGGGAATGAAATGTGCCATTTTGCTAAAACGGTCCACTACCACCAGAATCACAGTCTTCCCCGAGGAACGAAGCAGGTCCGTAATGAAGTCCATGGACAGATGCGTCCAAGGACGGGAAGGAATGGGTAACGGGAGGAGAGAACCCGATGGCCGTGAATGAGGGACCGTGGCACGAGCGCAGGTCTCGCAGGCTGCCACAAAACCCTCAACCGTCTTATGAAGAGCCGGACACCAGAAGCAATGAGATCCACTGTGGCTCTACTCCCCGGGTGCCCAGCAAGGACAGTATCGTGGTGCTCCTTAAAAACCTTGTGTCGTAAAACGAGAGGCACAAACAACCTCCCAGGAGCCAAAGATCAAAAGCCTCTGCCTGGGCTGCCTGAACCTCTGCCTCCAAATCAGGATAAAGAGCAGAGACGACCACCCCTTCAGCCAAAATGGGACCCAGGTCTTCAAAGTTCCCCCCTCCCGGAAAACAACGTGACAGGGCATCCGCCTTCACATTTTTAACCCCAGGACGGAACGGAACCACAAAATTAAACCTAGAAAAGAACAAAGACCATCTGGCCTGTCTCGGGTTCAGACACTTGGCCGATTCCAAGTAGGCCAGATTCTTATGGTCGGTAAACACGGTAATAGGGTGTCTGGCTCCCTCTAACCAATGGCGCCATTCCTCAAAAGCTAATTTGATGGCCAACAACTCCCTATCTCCCACATCGTAATTTCTCTCTGCAGATGATAGTTTCCTTGAGAAAAAGGCACACTGTCGCCATTTGGCAGGAGAGGGACCCTGAGACAAGACCGCACCCACACCCACCTCAGAAGCAACCACCTCAACACTGAAAGGTAGAGAGACATCAGGTTGTACCAAAATGGGAGCGGATGCAAAACTCTCTTTAATACTAGAAAAGGCTTTAAGCGCATCTACCGACCACAAGGAAAAATCCACCCCCTTTTTAGTCATATCAGTGAGTAGCTTAACAGAGGAATAATTCAAAATGAACTTTCTGTAATAATTGGCAAAACCCAAAAAACACATCAGCGCCTTCTGATTCTCAGGAAGCATCCAATCAAGCACAGCGTGTACCTTCTCAGGGTCCATCCGAAAACCAGAAGCGGAGAGAAGAAAACCAAGAAATTGAATCTCCGGAACCGCAAACACACATTTTTCCAGTTTAGCGTACAATTTATTCTCCCGCAGAATCAGCAAGACCTGACATAGGTGGTCCCGATGAGTCTTGAAATCAGGAGAAAAAATCTAAATGTCATCTAGATACACCAGTACAAATTTCCCCATTAAATGATAAAAAATGCTGTTCACAAAATGTTGGAAGATGGCCGGAGCATTCATCAAACCAAATTTTCGAAATGACCCTCAGGGGTATTGAAGGCCGTCTTCCATTCGTCCCCTTGCCTGACCCTGACTAGGTTGTATGCCCCTCTTAAATCCAACTTAGAAAAAACTTTAGCCCCAACAATCTGGTTAAACAGGTCCGGATCAGAGGAAGCGGATATGGGTCACGAATCGTGATACGGTTCAGCTCCCTGAAATCCAGACAAAGTCTTAAAGAAGCTTCTTTTTACTTAACAAAAAAAAAAAACAGCGGCAACAGGTGACTTCGAGGGTCGGATTTGTCCCTTTCTCAGGCTCTCAGAGATATAAGTACGCATAGCGACCCTTTCAGGTTGGGAGAGATTGTATAGATGTGATTTTGGCAGCTTGGCGCCTGGGATGAGATTAATAGGGCAGTCGTACTCCCGGTGAGGGGGCAACTCCTGGACACCACTCTCGGAAAACACATCCGAAAATTCAGAGAGAAAAGATGGCACAGTCTTGGTAGAAACCTCTGAAAGAGATGCCGTGAGGCAATTTTCTCTGCAAAACTCACTCCAACCATTTATTTGCCTTGCTTGCCAATCAATGGTGGGATTATGTTTGGTGAGCCAGGGTAGCCCCAACACTAGAGGAGTAGGTAATCCGTTTAAGACAAAACATGACATATCGTCAACATGAGCGTCACCCACAGTCAAACGGATATTGTGAACTATGCCCTTTAACGATCTTTGAGAAAGTGGAGCGGAATCGATAGCAAAAACAGGTATATCCTTTTCCAAAGTGCATACCTGGAAACCATGTGTTGTTGCAAATTGATTATCAATGAGATTGACAGCTGCTCCACTATCTACAAAAATCTGTCTAGCGCCACCCTGGCAGGTAGGAGAAAACGGGAACTACAAGCAAACTGCAAACCTTCAATTTCCGCATCAACCTTGCCAATAGTAGAAAATGGAAAGTTTTTAGAGTTTTTTTTTTTGGTCTTGTTTTTATTACCCTCAGAAAACTTCAGGAATCTCCTAGAGGGGCAAACATTAGCTAAATGATTTATACCCCCACAGCAGAAACAAACCCTCCTCTAAGAGCTGAATCCTCTACTATCAGAGGCAAGCAAACCCAGCTGCATGGCCTCCTCCTCAGAGGGGATTGAGACAGACTGAGACCCCTGCGCACTGAATGAGACTGCCCCACTGTTCTTGGGCTGAATATGACAGGAAAGAGTAGTCTCCTCTCTCTCTCTAAGATGCCTGTCAATACGAACAGCTAGAGACATGGCTGACTCTAAGGACGCTGGTCTCTCATGAAAAGCGAATGCATCTTTCAATCTTTCCGAAAGACCATGGCAAAATTGACTTCGGAGTGCAGCATCATTCCAACCAGTATCAGCTGCCCATCTCCGAAATTCAGAACAATATATCTCTGCGGACTGTTTACCCTGGCATAAAAAATGCAGTTTAGATTCAGCCAGAGCAATACGATCCGGGTCATCATATATCTGCCCCAGGGCTACAAAAAATTCATCCACCGATCGGAGGGGCCGTGCCCCCACCGGCAGCGAAAAGGCCCAAGACTGAGCATTATCCCTGAGCAGCGAGATGATGATCCCCACCCTCTGCTCCTCATCACCAGAGGAATGGGGAAATAGGCAAAAATGGAGTTTGAAGTCTCTCTAAAGCGAACAAAATTCTCCCTACCCCCGGAGAACGTATCCGTAAGCGAGATCTTAGGCTCGGAACAAACTCCATGAACGCCAGCAGAACCGGTCACCTGAAACTGAGACCCAGTTTTACGGAGATCTGCTACCTCCAGCGAAAGACCTTGCATGCGGTCAATCAAGGCTGAAACCGGATCCATGCTTAAGACGGTTATAGCGGTTTATAATGTCATGCATGAGATTTGCAGATAGCTGGAACCTATAAATAAACGAGCGACTGGCTTGATCCCAAACTAAGGAGCTTATAAGTGAACCCTATAAAACCCTAAGAGCTCTCCCTGACTGCTATGCACATACAAGGGTTTCTATGGTAGACGATTGCATGCCCACGTACCTAAGCCTGTGTGACACCTGAAAACCCTATAATAGTGAGGGGACACGACCACCGGCTCCCTGCACTTAATACGGAGGGAATCAGGGTCACCTAGAATCAAGCCAGCAAGCAAACACAATAAAGTAAAAGGACTTATCTGAGCAAACAGCAGACGCAGCCTCCAGCAGTGAACATTTCATCCAGGAAGTAGTATAAACCGCAAAGTGAAGGAGTATGGGAGGGAATATAAAGGAAGATGATTATGTCTAAATAAGTGACACCTGGCAGAAGGAAAGGAGATGAGAAAGTAAAACCAAAACAAAGAACATCATACAAGAGGTAGAGAAGAACGTCTGCCAGAGCTTCTCGCAGAACTGGCGGTGACAGTATCACAATCCCCAATCCGTATGACGAATGACATTGAGCGGGTAACTCTCGCACCTGTTGGCAAAGGGTAGACACACGGCGATCCCTTCAGTGTTTTGTAAGTGTTTTGCATCATTATTTGATCAAAATTTGTAGGTCAAAAAGTAGTAGTGGGTCCAAAACACATATGAGATGCAAATAATTCCATTATATTTTATCTATGATTTGGACCCACTCCTGTTTTTGGCTTAGAATTACAATAAACAGTAGCAGCCTTAATGCTGCCCCTTTTCTCCACTCTGTCATGGGGTCACTTTTGTCACGGTTACTGCCACTGGTGCTGCCACTGTCCCCACTCTGTCATGGGGCTACTACTGCTGCTGCTGTCGCCACAGTACCCATTCTGTCATGAGGTCACTATTGTCATGGTTACTGCCACTGCTGCTGCCACCATCCCCACTCTGTCATGGGGCCACTACTGCCGCTGCCACCATCCCCACTCTGTCATGGGGCCACTACTGCTGTTGCCACCGTCCTCACTGTGTCATGGGGCCACAACTTTAATCTTGGGGGACTGCATGCTTAAATCCAAGGCAATAAATTAGACCTGATGCTTTTATTGACCTGTAATACTGGCGCACAGTAATTCCACAGCTAACAGAAGGGATGAGCTATGAATTTTAGTGCCCTGCACAGTGATGTAGACAGCGATAAATTATAACTGCCTGTAATATTGACGGCACAGTACCTACAGAACAGATTAACTATGAATGGGGTGCACTAGAATGTAATGCAGATTGCGATACCCTCTCCCTGCACTGTCTCTGCAGTTTAAGTTCTAAGCCTTCACACTGAGATTGGACCACCAAGTGGGATGAGTATCATTAGGCAGAGGGGCCTAGGTATACCAGATTAAGGCCTCATGCACACGACTGTGGTGTGTTTTGCGGTCCGCAAATCGCGGACCTGCAAAACACGGATGGCGTCCGTGTGCGTTCCGCAATTTGCGGAACGGGCACAGACAGCCTTTAATATAAATGCCAATTCTTGTCCACTGAGCGCGGACAAGAATAGGACAGATTTTTTTTTTTAACGGGGCCACGGAACGGAGCAACGGATGCGCACAGCACACGGAGTGCTGTCTGCATCTTTTGCGGCCCCATTGAAGTGAATGGGTCCGCAACCGAGCCGCCAAAATGGCGGCTCGGATGCGGACCAAAACAACGGCCATAAAACAACGGCCATGTGCATGAGGCCT
Organism: Bufo bufo; assembly: GCF_905171765.1. NCBI lineage: Eukaryota > Metazoa > Chordata > Amphibia > Anura > Bufonidae > Bufo > Bufo bufo. The sequence goes on from NC_053392.1 coordinate 254,555,937, forward strand.
TATTGTGATTCGTGACAAATTCATTCGGAATGAATTGAATATCTTGACGAACTTTGTCAAATTGTCTGAATCTAATTTTTCCAAACTTTGCTCATCTCTAATGAGCATGATCTAATATCATAGTTTTATCTGCACTGGACTCTATTATTGAATATATATGAATAAAGTAATTATTTGAGCAACATAAGTACCTGTCTAGTTTGGCTGTTTTCCTTCTACTGGCACCACCAAGATACGGAATGCAGGTGACATCTCTGCTTCTATTCGATAGTTCTTGGTTTGATATCCATCAGCTTTTACGTTTCATACAGTCAATGTGCCTGAGGATACTTTCACCTCTGCATTTTTTAATCCGGCAGGCTGTTCCCACAGAAGAACAGCCTGCCTGAGTTCACCACATCCAGCATAGCTGAGGAGTCTGAAGAAAGCACAACTCCCAAAACAGCTGCTAGTCAATTTTTACAGGTGCACCATAGAATCTGTTATCACGTACTGCATTACAGTGTGGTCCTCCGGCTGCTCTTCTGAGGACAAGAAGACCCTCAAGCGCATCATCAGAATGGCTGGCAGAATCACTGGTACTCAGTTACCATCACTGGATGACATCTTCACTGCTCGCTGCAGCAACAGGGCAAAAATTATCTGTGGGGATCCAACTCACCCCGGCCACAGGCTTTTCATTCCCCTACCCTCTGGTAGGCGTCTTAGAGCCCTACATGCCCGCACCACCAGGCTGAAGAACAGCTTTTACCCCAAAACAATCAGTCTCCTAAATGCTCGGAGATTATTGCCCCTTCCTAGGATAGAAACTACCACAGACTGAAAGTGACCGCTGCATTCATGAACCCATGATGATCTCTTGTCTGCAGAGGTGTCTGAATCAGTGTGTATATATACTCATAAGCACTTCCTACTTTGCTCTTGCTATATATATGTTGTGAATAGTAATGCTTTCTAGTGCAATGTTTTTTAATTTTTTCTAGTGCAATGCTTTAGTTTAAATGTCAGTTCTTGTTCCTCTGTCCATGGCATCTAGGATTGCTCCAAACAACATTTCATTGTATTGTACATTGTATTACATTGTATTGTACAGTGACAATAAAGGCATCTTATCTTATCTTAGCTGGATAATGCCACAAACTGCAGGATCTCCATTAGGCTGGGTTCACACCTGAGCGTATTCGATAAGCGTTTTTTTCTGGCGTTTTTGAGGCGTATTTTGGGGCGTTTTGGTATTTTGGAAACGCGCGTAGTACGCGAGTTTGTGTGATTAATCCAATGAAAAACTGCCACAATACGCACGACAATACGCCCCAAAGAAGCTCCTGTACTTCTTGGGGCGTAGGGCGTTTTACAGCGCGTTCGTACGTGCTGTAAAACGCTCAGGTGAGAACCATGCCCATATCGAAACTTTGGTTTTTGCCTGTTGAGCGTTTTACAGAGCGTAGGAACGCGCTGTAAAACGCTCAGGTGTGAACCCAGCCTCAAATACAGTGGGATCCGACAGAGATATGGCCGCTTTCCAGCATAATGCTACCTTTCGGACAGACAAAAAGTCCTACTTTGTAGTCGATGGGGATCCGTCAGTTCGCAGCATCATCTGGCTATGCTGGATACGGTGAACTCTGGCAAGCTGTACCTCTGCTGGAACAGCCTGATGGATTTCACAATGCAGATGTGAACGTAGCCTAATGTGATAAGTTCCAGAAGGGGTCAGGATGTCTATATTTTTCCCACAATACAGTTGGGCAGTATAACATAAGTTTTATCTTGTGTATATTATGGGCTGCTGGAATTTCAGGCGCTCACACAACTCACTCCCATCCTCTCTCTGGTATGCCTGGAATTGAACAGCTTCTTAGAGTGGCCACTTCTTGTAAGATTGAGATCTGTCTGACAGGTAATTGGCCCTGTGATGTTCTGTACTTAGCCAAAGTAGGACTGATTACTTCTATCAGAAGTGACTGGAAACCACATGTAAGTGGGCAACAAGATGAGACATCTTTCGTTTGTGCTGTGCCAGCATGCATTTCTCCAAGACAGCTATGGCCTGAGAATAATCTAAGGAAAAGGGTGAAAGAAAAGAGGAGAATGAGAAGTGAGTTAGCTGGTGGTGCACTTTACTGCTTGGAAGGCTCTTAAAAGAAAAAAATGTACAATCAAAGCAAAGTAGAGATACAATCTATGTACAGAATGAAATCACTAACAGCTGCAGCTGGTTAAAGTTTAAAGGACTACATCTCCCATGATGCTCAGTCAGCCCTGGTTTACATAATGGATCACGGAAGGCAGCTTGTCAGAACTTGGCAAAGAACTCTCCTGCTTGGCTATTGGATGAGGGGTCTGGAAAACTTCCATTTCATGTTCTTTTTTCAGGGTATTGCACACAATTTCACAAATTAGGACCTGCTGTGTATTTTTCACTGTGAAAGTGGCAGTTTCATTATAGGAAACATTTTAAATTGCAGCCTGCGGGGCATGAAAAAGGTTTAATGGCTCTTTGTATAGAGGAAATCCTGAGGATGGCATTCTTAAAGTATACTTTTCATAATAAATCAACAATACTAAAAAGTATATAAAGCTGTCCACAATATACATTTGTTCCACTACATTAATGCAATGGCACTGTACATACCAGGAGTACACAAGTTATAATAATAATCTTTATTTATATAGCGCCAACATATTCCGCAGCGCTTTACAGTTCAGGGTTTTATGTACAAACAGTCATAAATAACATAGTGTAAGGGATCTCTCTCTCTCTCAGGGGGCCACAATCACAGACTTCTTCACAGACAACAGGATTTAATGGTGCTTTATTGTGGCACTTCAGCACCCGCACAAACATGAGCATTCAAAATAAACACCTACCCGTCTGGGTTCTAACTAATACATAGTTTATTTCCCTGACTCAGCTCTAAGCACAGCTTATACAAAGGGTCTCAAGGTCAAGGTCTTAGCAGGTACGCTCACCAACACAAGTCCAGACAGAGAAGAGATCTGGCTACACATAGCCTCGTGGCCCCTCAGCCCTCCTGGCTGAGACCACCCAGAGCCTCTGTAGGCCTCTGTTTCCAAGTCTTCTCTCTCCTCAGACTGACACACAGAGGTTTAATTTTATCCCTCCTTGATTACAGCAGGCCTCACCTGCGATGACCTCAGTTAAAAGACAACAGGATTACTACAAGGGTGTTGACTGGCAGATCCCACTACCAAACCTATCGACCAGTCCAAATGAAATCCAGCCCAGAAGAAAATGTAGACAAAACTGTCTCAGCAAACTATGCTTTGCTGAAACCCCTGCAGCTTTCTGGATTTTATTTATCTCACCCAGCTGAGGTATCTGGGTGGGATATACACACCTTCCAGCACTTATACTGTACACATCACCACAATAGCGACAGACATGTCAATAATTACAACAAGAGGAATGAGGTCCCTACTCACAAGACCTTACAATCTATGAGACTTAGGCCTCATGCACACGACCGTTGTTGTGTTCCGTTCCGAAAAAATGGGGTTCCGTTGTTCCGTGATCCGTTTCCGTTTTTGTTTCCGTGTGTCTTCCTTTATTTTTGGAGGATCACCAGACATGAAGGAAAGTAAAAAAAAGTCTAAGTCAAGTTTGCCATGCAAATGATAGGGAAAAAACGGACGCGGATGACAATCTTGTGTGCCTCCGCGTTTTTTCATGGTCCCATTGACTTGAATGGGTCCGCGAACCGTTTTCCATGAAAAAAATAGGACAGGTTATATTTTTTTGACGGACTGGAACCACGGATCACGGACGCGGATGACAAACGGTGCATTAGCCGAGTTTTCAACGGACCCATTGAAAGTCAATGGGTCCGCAGAAAATCACGAAAAACGGAACAACGGACATGGAATAAAACAACGGTCGTGTGCATGAGGCCATAAAGAGTGATCTGGGTCTGGGTATTAAACTAAAAATAAAATTTATGCTACAGTTATCTTCCCTGATTCCCCCTAAGCATGCAACTCAAAATGCATGTTTATTTCAGTAAGGAGAGGTATTGGTAGATACCAGACACCTCTCTCATTTCTAGTTTTGTGGGGAATTAAAGAGTTGGGTATGCTGGATTACAGTTACCTCCAGCTACAAATAGTCAGGCTATCCCCATACATTTTTGATGATGATATTTGTATATATGGCCAGTTTAAAGATGTTGTCCAAGTGTTTATTGCTGATGACCCATCCTCAGGGTAAGTCATCCTTATCTGATTGGCGGGGGTCTGACTCCCGGCACCCCCACCGATAAGTTGTTTGAAGAGACTACATCATGCTGAAATAGCAAGCACAGCCACCATCCAATGTGTAGCGTGGTGCTTGGTAACCTGCGAGGAGCCCATCATACTCACGAGAGCACCGCAGCCTTTTCAAACAACTGATCAGCAGTTGGTGCTGGGCGTCAGACCCCCCGACCGATCACATACTTATGACCTATCCTGAGTAAGGCAATCTATATTACACACTCTGACAACCCCTTTTAGTTGGCTGAATGATTTTGGACTTTTCTGAGCTAATTTAAAACACTAGAGCACATTGTTAAAGAAGTTGTCCATTTTCTTTTTTTTAATGGCAAAATACTGTGGTGCTTATAAAATAATAAAACAAATTTACCTTCATTATCTGATCTAGCGCTGCTGTGGCTTACTTTTCCTGCACTGCAGCTATTGTTGGGGCTAAAGTGGTGATGTTCCCTACAGCCAGTGGTGGATCCAGAGCTTGGTGTCGGGAGGGGCACTTCCCCGGGCAATAGGAGATTATGGGGCCCCTGTGTCCCCGCCCTCCCTCAAGCCACACCCACACACAGCCCCACCCACATATCGTGCCTATACCTCTTACATCCAGTGACGTCTCCTTTGACGTAGATGTTCTCTTTCTTAATCTTCTCCATTCAGACCAGACCACCATGATGATTTCTTTCAGCCATCTCTCATCTCTGCAGAGTTTGACAGACAGAGACCTTAGTTTCCTATTTTTCCTCCCACCTTCTCAACATCCCAATATGCACACCCAATACTGAGACGCGGTGCCCCCAAAACTATACTGTAGAAACAGATAAACCCCCTGAAAATACTAGTTACACACAGATAGCGCCCCCTTCAATAATTATTCGAACACAATGCCCTAAAAAATAACTGCACCCAGCAAATAGTGCCCCTGACACTAATAGTGTAACCATAATGTCCCCCAAAAATAACTGTGCTAAGCTGATACTGTGCCAGGGCGCCCCCACAGTAATGGTGCGCCCCAAAATCCCAACAATAGCAATAATTCTGTGCCAGAATGCACTTAGTAGTAATAGTGCTCCTACAGTGCCCCCACCAGTAAATGTGTCCCAGAAGTAATAATGCTCCCTTAGTCCCCCAGTTGTAATAAAGCCCCCTTATAATGTGCGCCAGTACAAAAAAATGCTCCGTTGTGTGGCTTTAAGAAAAAATAAATACCTCCTCTTAGTGCCCACAGTAGAGTCAATGTCCCCAGAGTGCCCTCATGTGATCCAATGACCCGTACTGTGTGCCACTACAAAAAACACTTAGTGCCCCCAGTTGAGCTAAGGTGCCCATGGTAGAAATTATAGTTCAAATCTAATGAATCAGAATAAGACCACAACACTCATCCACTAACGGCTTTTATGGGTGCGTGTCGCAGGTTGATTCCTTCCACCACATAAATCTGTATATATCCTGTCTATTAAGTTTGAGACAGCACGCCAAAGGAATAATTTCAAAAACTCTGCTTTTATTCATTCAAATTTCAACACCCGTGGAACATTTATTACAATGTTTCGGGACCAATTTTCATGCCTTTCTTCAGGCTGTGTATGAGGGAGTTCGGATTCACGGCGTGCATGCCTTTGGCGTGCTGTCTCAAACTTAATAGACAGGATTATTCAAATCTAAGCTCTCTCTTAGCTGGTGTATATTTGTATTTCTGGTGCACAGACTGCTGTCACATGTGGCAAATTTATTAAAAGGCCTATGGCTTCTTAATAGATTTGAGGCATTTTATGCCATCAGACTTTATACTAAAAATTGGTGTATGTAATGAGAGTCTTTCTTTATCTGCCCACTGTTTTTACTTTGGAGTTCTTAAAGGGGTTGTCCAGGATTTTGGCCTATGACCAGGATAGGTCATCAATACGAGATTGTTGGGGGTCAGACTTCCAGCACCAATGCCAATCAGATGTTTGAAAAGGCCTCTTCCTAGTCCTGTGAAATCCCGTTTGTTAGTCACGTGGCCAATGTACAGTTCAGTCCCTTTAAAGTGAATGGGCCTAAGCTACAATACCAAGCACAGCCATCTATACAACGTACGACTTTGTGCTTGGTAAGCTGTGAGATGGTTGCAGCACTAATAGAAGCTCCACGATTTCTCCAAACAGTTGATCAGTCGCAACCTCTTCAAACAGCTGATCAGTGGGGGTGTCGGTATCAGACCCCCACGATCAGATATTGATGACCTATCCTGAATCATGTAACAATAGCGTGCTTGGGAGTTGGCCAAGGACTATATACAGGGTAGAAATTTACTATATCAGTTTTTTACTTTGTTGTGGGGAGAATATTAAACTTGTCTAATCAATTCTACCTTCTCTACGTTACAATACAAATACCACGCAAAAAAACAACAACAGTACATTGACCACATGACAGCACTGTACAGTGCCTAAATATTGGTTTTATATGTTGCCCACCCATTAGTTTTGTACAGTACAATACAGAATAACAAAACATTATGTCCAAATATTTTTGCCGGGATTTCTCTTCTGTACTGCGCCTGTGTCGGTTACTGAACTGCACGCGGCAGACTTTATGAGAAGTCACGGCCAGGTGCAATGACGTTCACAATGCCTGGCACTGGCAATCACAGTGGAGAGAGTGCTGCATTTTGAAGACAGAGTGGAACCTCTAGCGGTAACGGCTTGCCCTCGTTGGTCTTAGAGGCTCATTTGCATATATTAAAATTAATTTTTTAACTGAAATATTGGGATGGCACCAAGATCAATTCTGCTGACCAGAGCACAGGTCTTAGATCAGCCTGTTCTAATGCTATGAAACTGGTGACAGAAGCCCTTTAATACTTGGCGCACTATAGAAGTAGTATTATTACTGGGGGCATTTTAGGGACATTTTTACTAGGGGTATGATAGAGGCTATTATTATTACTGGTAAACCATTGACTCTTGCCAATTGTGTGGTCTTTGCATTGCAAAGTACACTATAAGCAGGCTAGCCACTGATTACCACCTCTTTTAATTGCCACTACTATGTGATGGTCTAAAAAATAACTTTTATTTACTTCTCTAAAAGAAAAGGGAAAAGAGAACCCCAGCATCACTGCTGCTATTGGGCTCTTAATTCCGGACTATGGAGTGGTGTGTACTCCCTCCTTCACTCCTGTCTACTGCTGTATTATTTTACTATTGCTGTTATTGCTATTCTGTCTCTGTGGCAGTATGCTACTAAAAATACGTCACTCTCTTTCCCTGACATGTTTTGAATGCTATAGCTATTTGCTTTATAACTTTCTATCTGATGTGTCTACCTATTGCTCCAATATATTTTCTCCACATATATTTCATCTCTCCTTTCGTCATTTCATTAGTAGGATACTAACACCCCTATCCATTTCATACCATACTGCCTGCGCACGTCTTCAGACTTTGCCATGATGGCCATTATTAATATGGGGGATCATTATTATTACTGGGGCATTTATGAGGTATTATTACTACTGGGGGCACTATTTTTTCTGTGTTATATTTTTGGGGCATTTAGGTGCACAGCAGGCACAGTGTGGGGTGGCAAAAGAATGACTCTGCTTGGGACACCAGGATGGGGTTTGTGTTGAGAAGGTGGGGAGGATGATGGAAAAGTGAGGGATCTAAAATGTCTGAAACTAAAATCTAAAACTAAAATGTGTGTTTTGGCAGTGAGTTTGGAACTACCGTATAAAGCAACACATTTGGCTTTGGGCTACTCCTAAGGCATTGTCTTGGCCAGGGGCGTAGCTAAAGGTTCATGGGCCCTGATACAAGAGTTCAGCTTGGGCCCCCCTTCTATCATTGCTTTGTGGCCATGGGCAGGGAAGCACATAGCCTTCCTGCTGCCTGAGGCAAAAATTGAAACTGCACCCCATGTCAAATTCTTGACCTAACACCTTCCCTCCAGCCAGAGGTGTAACTTGACCAGCATGCACCTTCTATAAAACAGGTGCCTTCTCATGTGGTACAATGGTCTTTGGGGCCCCTCAGGCTCCCGGACCCGGTAGCGACTGCTACCTCTGCACCCCATATAGCTACGCCCCTGGTCTTGGCAGTCTCCTGGCTTTAACTCCTGTACAGGGATCTGGACTTTGCTGCAGAGAGGGACCAGGCTGCTACATCCTGGAGAAGTCTCTGTTTGATTGATTTTTGCCTGACCCCTTGGTGTCTCTGACCCCCGTGGGTCAGTTATCAATCACAGACAGACCAAGATATGGGCAGGTGGATTGCATGCTTTATATGGAAAATGGTCCAAGGTCAGTGCAAGCAGCGGACATTAGGCACAGGTTAGGTCAGGTAGTGAAGGGTCAGAATGCAGCAAACAGGCAGAAAGTCGGTACACAGGCAGACAACAGAGATAGCACATCTTTGAAGGAACTTAGCAAGTTATGGAACCTATTGCTCAGGCACCTTCCCGTAGGGCAGGGGTGGGGAACCTTTTTGCTGCCGAGGGCCATTGTAGCTTTGTAACATTGTTTGGAGGCCATACAAAATTCTTAACTTAAAAATTTGACAGCTATATTTGGTCAAACATATAAGTGACTTAAGGGTAAGTTACAGACATTGCGCTTCAATTAAAAAAATTATTTTTGCAGCACAAAATGGCGCCTGCACTATATATTACAAATAGTTCAGGCACCATTTTGACCACATGACCATATTTAAGTTGAGTATATTATATATTTAGTTCTTTCTTTGGCTTTAATGGCAGCCAAGCTCATCCCAGAGGGGTCCAGAGAGGGGTTCACACAGCTTTCACTCTCCCTCCCACTGTCCCTGCCTCTTTCTTTGCAACTGTCCCTACCTTTGTCCCTTTCTCAGCCTCAGATCTGCCCCCCACATCCATCAGCCTCAAATCAACCTCCTAACAGACCCTTATCAGACCCTCCCCAGCCTTAGATCAGACCCCCATCAGACCCCCACCCTCAGATCACACCCCTATCCGACCTCCCAACCTCAGATCAGACCCTCTCTAGCCTCAGATTAGCCCCATCAGACCCTCCCTAGCCTCAGATTACACCCCCATCAGACCTCACAACCTCAGATCAGATCCCCATCAGACCTTTCAACCTCAGATCAGACCCCAATCAGACCTCCCTAGCCTCAGATCAGCCCCCATAAGACCCCCTAGCTTCAGATAACATCCTCATCAGACCCCCCAGCCTCAGATCAAACCCCCAGCCTCAGAACAGACCCCCAATAGGCACCCCAGCCTCAGATCAGACTATTAGACCCCCAGACGAAGGCACGCCGAAACACGCGTTGTGGTAGCGCCATCCTGGTTTGATAGAGCACACGGTCCCTCTTAGGTGAGTCCATGTCTTTTCATTTCCTGCACGGCACTTGATTCAGGTGATATTTTACACCTGGTCTCTTACTGGGTTTGTTGTTTATTTTCCACACTGCAATAGCCAAACAAACCCTGTCTTACTGCCGTGCAGGCCTGTCTTTGACCGTCGACTCACCTGTGTATTCTGGTCATTACTTTGCTTTTGGATCATTGGCTGGTCATTGTACCTAGTACTTTCCATTTGATCCATATATATATATATATGTCTTACATTTGACCTGTGTGCTATCCCAGGATGGCGCTCTTTTCCTGCTCCTATCCTTTTTTTTAATGGCACCATATTTACTTGTTCATTTACCTATGCACTATTTTTAATCATGTTACAATAAAGCATATTTTAACTTTTTGGTACTATGAGCTCCGTTTTCTTGTTTTTTCGCCATTACACTTGGGAGCTTGTACCGAGTCACAAATTACGGGTGTCCTTTGTGGTTACATTGGGTGGGCACTGTTTTCCACCCTCCTCTAGGACGCCCTTGGTCTTTTTTGTTTTTCTCATCTATTAGACCGCTAGCCTCAGATCAGCCCCTATCAGACCCCACAGCCTCAGATCAGACCCCTTTCAGACCCCAGCCTCGGATCAGACCCCCCCCAGCCACAGATCACCCCCCTCAGCCTCAGATCAGCCCCCATCACCTTGCTGTGCCTTCCGCATGCTAATGACCACTTCCATAATGGAAGCGGTCATTAGAATATTCTGGCAGGGGGCCAGGAGCCACATGAAATGGTCCATATGCGGCCCATGGACCGAAGGTTCCTCACCCCTGCCATAGGGGAAGGAGCCTTAATTACCCCAGGGTTGCCAACCACTTACTTGTGAAGATCAGGTTGCGCATGCACTGGCCCTTTAAAAGCCAGAGGGTGTGGGCATGAAGGCAAAGAGCAAGCAGTAGACGGGCACTCTGGGAAGAAGGAGACACTAAAAGATGGGTGCAGGCCGTCAGGAGAGGTGAGCAGACCAGCGGTGGCCCAAAACACTGTTAAACTATGCAGAGATTGCAAGATAGCAAGAAGTTGTCATGGCGCTACAATGAAATATCTATCTTCTATTTTTACCCATAGTTTCTGACATAAATGTAATTTTTTTTTTTTAACTCTCCACACATTTAAAACACTACAAGCTATCTTCTAGAAAGGAACTTCCTACTATCTGGCCTAGATTGAAGACTCAAGGGTCCAAGCCCTACACTGCAGGCAGCATCACTATAAGTGAATTCAAGAGCATACCCTCAAAGCACTTTATTCAGAAGATAAGCATAAATCTGTCCTTGTCTGATCTATTTTTATGAACCAGTTTCATGGATGTTAGAATGTATTAATAAAGAAAAGAAAGGGCAGCTGAACTGTAAAGAGCTTATGGTGCACAGTGTATCAAGAATAAACACTCTTTGATGAAAAAAAGCTATGAAACACCCAGAGAGAGTGCAAGAATGTAAGTGACTCTTGACGTGATATGGTCATGAAAAAAACATTCCTGTTGTAAGAGGCTTTGTGGCCCCTCTTTTAGTGCGATAGAGTATTATATTTTATGAGAAGTAAAGTAAAAATGTCGCCAGTGTTTGATACCCAAACACATTTACAGAGTTCAAGTCTTTTTGCTGTATTTATTTAGCATTGTTTGTCTTCTGTGGAGGGCGTCTGATTTAAGTGTTTAAAGGCAAAATAGATGGATTACTTATGATTAAAAAAGTACAAAGGAAAGTCACCTTTAGTTTTCACTTTATTTTTGATGTCCTCCTGAAACAAAGATTATGCAGTTTTTGAAGCTAAAATCAAGAACGGATCATAAAAGTTTTGTGGCAGCAGCCTTTTATCACCTCTGCTCTACTACCCCTGCGTAACAAGGCTGCCGACTGGCTTACCTGCGCCCCTTGTGGTCTTTGGACCTCCCTGTTCCCCTTCAGAGAAGCCTATACAGGGTTAGGCCTCTTTCACACGACAGTATGTCTTTTTCAGTGTTTTGCGGTCCGTTTTAAACGGATCCGTTGTTCCGTTTTTTGTTTCCGTTGTGTTTCCGTTTCCGTTCCGTTTTTCCGTTCCGTTTTTCCGTATGGCATATACAGTGTACAGTAATTTCATAGAAAAAATTGGGCTGGGCATAACATTTTCAATAGATGGTTCCGCAAAAAACGGAACGGATACGGAAGACATACGGATGCATTTCCGTATGCATTCCGTTTTTTTGCGGACCCATAGACTTTAATGGAGCAACGGAACGTTATTTGCGGCCAAATATAGGACATGTTCTATCTTTAAACAGAACGGAAAAACGGAAATACGGAAACGGAATGCATACGGAACACATTCCATTTTTTTTGCGGAACCATTGAAATGAATGGTTCCGTATACGGACCGTATACGGACTGCAAAAAACGGCCCGCAAAACGGAAAAAAAAAAACGGCCGTGTGAAAGAGGCCTTAAAGAGTGAAAAACAGGGGACTGCCAGGATAACCCTTAGAAGTAGCCCCAATTAAAATCTGCTTGGTTGACACAATGTTTACGCATGTTCCACATCGACTGCATAACAAAAAGCAGAGAGAGAATTATGGACAGATACTGTTTCTCCTCTTTTTGGAAGTCACTCCTGGTATTGGCTTCAAAAATGACATTAACCACTATATGAACTGCATATAGTGGTTAGTTATATTCTAGTGAGTCAGTTCTATCCGCGGCGGGTGCCAACTATATCATACAGCAGGCACCTAGCTGCAATGACTAGGAATTGTGATTGTGCTGCACCCATCATTTCACCCATCAACGCTGATTGTGACATCTGTGATGCAAGGCGACATCTGTGATGCAAGGCAGAGGGATACGACTCCCTCTATTTTCTGATCTGATCCCCTGCAGTGAAATCGTGGGGTTCCGATCGGTTACCATGGCACCCAGGACACTTCTGAAGCATACCAGGCCTGCCATGGTAAGCTCCCTGCTGTGCTGTGCATGAGACACAGTTCATCAGGGAGAGTGTCAGAATCCTATTCACCCTAATAGATCTCTATTAGGGTGAATAGGACAAGAGATAAAAAGATCCCAGTTTCTAGCTCCCTAGTGGGCTAATAGTTATTAAATAAAAAGTTAAAAAAATATATAAATTTTAATCACCCCCCTTCCAAATTTTACATATAAAAATATATAAACAATAAAAAAAATATTAGGTATCACTGCATCCCAAAATGTCTGAACTATGAAAATATAGAAAAAAATTCTCGTGTGGTGAACGCCGTAATGGAAAGAAAAATACGTCATTCGCCATTTTTTAGACATCTTGTCCCCCACAAAAAATTGAATAACAGTGATCAAAAAGTTGTACATAGCACAATGGTACCAATAAAAACTACAGTTTGTCTTGCAAAAAACAAGCCCTAATACAGAACCAAACTATTAAAATGTTAAGGCTGTCAGATTTATTTTTTAAAACTAATTAAAATAAAACTATACAAGTTTGGTATCACTGTAATTATATTGAGCCGCAGAATAAGGATGTCATGTCCTTTTTAGTGCACAGTCAATGCCATGATGTTAAAACCCCAAAAACCTCGGCGGAATTTTATTTTATTTTTTTCAATTTTACCCCACAAAGATATTTCTTTTTCATTTTTCCAATACAAGACATGGTTAATTAAATGATGATTAAAAAGGGCATCTTGTCCTAGAATAAGCCCTCATGTGAACACAAAAATAAAAAAGTTATGGCTATTTAAAAAATTTGAAAAACAAAATAGGCCAGGTCTTTCAAGGGGTTAAAACCTGACAGTGTGGCAGCGCCCTAACAGGTTTGATTCACACAAGGCCCTGCTTGGTTCGGGAAACTATCCTATGTATCGACCGAATCTCCTGGACAGACCATGGCTCCCTTGACCAAAACTAACTGCATCATAGTGATTTATGATACAATCAGTTCCTATCTGAACAGATCATTATGTAAATACAAAAAATATGTATTTGTACCGTGTTCGCCAGTAAATATAAGATGAAAAAAGACTGAGATTCCAGTGGTTGATACCGTTTAATGGTGTCTTAAGAGACGCCTGACGAAGCTTGCAATTTTGTCATCATCTTTTCAGTCAGCCATTAAAAGGTATCAACCACTGAGGAATCTCAATCTTTTTTTATCTCATGTCAATACAGTACAATGGCCTGTGATCAGATAGGAATTGACTATCATAAATCACTATGATTATGTCAGTTCAGGTCAGGGGAGCTGCAGTCAGTCCAGGAGATGCAGCCAACACACGTTCCATGTTTCCCTGACCAAGCACAGTCTTGTGAATCAGGACTTACCAGTTTTTTATTTTGTGAAATCAAGAAGGACTAGATTTAATTGCTAGTGCGCTTTTCAAGCTTGTAAAATCATTAGCAGGTAATGCATAGCTTCATATAGGATTGGGGCTGAATAGTGATGAACGGCAGGGGCAATATTCGAATTTGTGATATTTCGACAATATTTGGGCGAATATTCGTCATAAATTCACGAATTTGAGAATTTGCCATTATTTTCTTGATTGCAAAAATCGTCAATGTAAAATGCGCATATTGCGCTCGCAATACAGGCGTGGGTCACTTTTGCTACATTTTTCAAGCTGCTAGAAGTTTCCTGGAGAAAATGGTTGGCCTGGAGACTGGAGAAAATGGTTGGCACGGCAGAACATTACAATAGCTTTATATGCAGATAGAGTGGTCCAATATATTCGTGATTGCGCAAATCGGCAATTAATTATGCGCATATTTTGGCGCAATACGTGCAACTTCACATTTTAGCAGGTCTGATTACATATTACTGATTAGTGCACTAAGTATTGTTGTGAACTTGTGACATCACAGCACTATGTCTGTAGCATGTATGTATGGACAGCAGAACCTATCAGCTACACTATATCACTATCTAACCTACACTGACTATCTCCCACTAACTATCTGTATTATATATGAGCTAACTAACTAACTAACTAAGAGCACAGCAATAACACTGCTGTCTCTCTCAGAAATCCAAAAAACTACAGAAAATGGCTGCTGGGGAGGTTCTTATATAGTAAGGGGTAGGCAACTTTCCTATTGGTTGCTAGAGATGTTGCTAAGCTCAGACTAAGACATTGAAGCCTTCTCATTGGTCTACAAGCAAGAAGCAGGGAGGGATCATGGGTTTAAATGAAAAAAAAAAAAAGTGGAATATTTGCGAATACGAATATATAGCACTATATTCTAAATCTTCGCGAATTCTCAAAGTGGCAATATTCGCGATTAAAATTTGTGATTCGAATATTCGCGCCCAACACTAGAGCTGAGCAGACAAATACCTTGTTTCATGTATTTTATATATATATATATATATATATATATATATATATATAGATAAAACAAAAACAAAAACATTCAGCACCTCATGTGCAATATCGCCTTGAAAGATGTGCAGATATAGAAAGGTATATGCGCTTAACAGATGCTGTTGTGAGTAGTCACAACAGCTATGACGGCTTCACTGGTTATTAATCCCTTCCAGCATAAGGTGATGCTGTGCTGCTGCCCAGGTTCCCTTCTGGCTCGAATGAACAAGTACCAGGATGATTTTGTAGATAATGTGAAGAAAAGAATGGAACCCACTGGTCGGCGCTGCCAGCAATATGGATGGAGAAACAGTGTTTTTTAAATGTTCTTCTTTATTTTAAAAAAAATATAATAAGCGGTCTGGGAGCGTCCCCTTCATCAGGACAATAACAAAGTGACGTACACAAAGAAATTTAAAAACTATAAGGGGAATCTTACTAAATTAAAGCAGAGGGCCCTTGACTCCCTAAAAAACAATATAGAAATAATTTTCCGCCCCGCCGATAAGGGAGGGGGAATTGTCATACAAAATTATATAGACTACGAATCAGAAGCCCAAAAAATTCTTAACGATGAAACATACTATGAAAGTCAATCAACACCAATAAATGACTCACAAGAGCGAGTGCCCGTGCCGAACCTGCACGCAAAGTAGAACACCAAAAGAGGGAAGAGGCTGGCACAAATGAATAAATAAATATAAACTTTATTGAGGTCTCAACACGAGACAATATAAGATAAAATACAGATAAGGGATGGTATAGTGGTAGGTATAGAACACACTGGAAGAAATATATATATACACGGCACCACTAGTATATACACATGTACATACGATTAGGAATATCCAGACTAATTGAATCATGTAAATAGCATAATGAATAACATGAACCGGATGCCTAAAAAATATATATAGAGGCCAAGCCACGGTTAACAAGCCAGAATGGAGATCCAAAATAGTACAAAGAGTATAAAGTGCAAAGTGCAACCATGCATAGAACCTGGATAACAACAACTGAGCTGACCACAATGGAGCCATGGCATAAGTACCTGAGTGGTGAACCGGAACCCCAACGCGCGTTTCACATAAAGCTTCTCCGGCATCATGTCTACGGTTGAACTGCATTCACCCAGTGGTTTTACCTATTCACAGGAGGAGGCTGATCGATCCTACAAGGGATAGAGGGAGATGCCACCTTTCACTGCCATCTGTCAAGGAACTAAAAAAGAAATATGAGTTTTTATCCAGAAGGTCCTCAGCGCTTTGTCTACACATGACCACTCTTGTTGAATATTACAAACTTAAATTAATACCCAGAAGGTATGAGGTCACACCTCCGACCGAATTTATTTTTTGATAATCCTTTTTTCTGTAAAAGATTTGAAGCTCTCTCCAATAGATATGGATTGGACTTTATTCTTTTGAATATTGAATACTTGCAACATGAATTTTCAGCAGTGTCTTCTGAACTTTCTAGCATTGAACAATAACTTTTATCACAGATGTCTAATGATGAAATTATTAAGTTTAAAAAGGGTCTATTGCCTCAATTACACAAGTTCCAAATGGAGTCTGAGGAGGGGAAACAGATTAAATGGAACAGAGACTCGGATGATTATAAAAAAGGCACCATCTATAAACAGCGGTTATAAACACTGAAGAGGGCGGAAAGTTGCGCAACAACAACAAAGCCCAGACGTCTAAGAAAAGGTGACTGTTATCAATCTTTCATCTAAAGTATTATCTGAGCGAGTTCTCCCTGGGGATGTTCAACCTGTCTGCTAAAAGTAATTTCAACCCTGTAATGAATGTATCTGCCATTGAGGCCTTTATTTCTGCTGTCAAAACTGATATAGAGATACTTAAATCCACATATTCCAAATCTTGTTTCAAATACCATAATCTCACTTCTGACGAAGTGAAAGCACTTGTTCAAGTGAAAAATTATTATATCCTCACGGTCAAACCAGCTGATAAGGGTGGGGCATTGGTAGTTATGGATACCCAAAAATATGTCTCAGAAATATTAAGGCAACTCAATGATTCCAACATTTAGTGTTCTATTCATGCTGATCCCAAGTTTGATATTGCTAGAGTTATTAAACAGATTTTGTCTGAGGCAATTGTGGCTGGAATAATTGACTCTGATCTTGCAGATTATCTTACGGTTGCACATCCTGTTACTCCAGTAATTCATGTGTTACCGAAGATTCATAAATCTTTGATTGTTCCTCTGGGACGTCCTATTATGTCTGGATCAGACTCTATTTTCAGTCACATTGTCATTTTTCTTGATAAATTACTACGTAATTTTGCCACTGGTGGGGCCTCATACATACAAGATACATCAGATTTTTTATGTAAGTAGGAACAAATTGATCTATCACATGTGGAAACAATTATTTTGGCCTCTTTTGATGTCACCTCTTTGTATACTTCCATTCACCATAACAAGGGTATTTCAGCCGTTTTACAGATGTTTGAAATGTCTTCTCTTTCCGCACAGGCTTGTGACTTCGTCATATCTCTTTTGAATGTTATTTTGAGGCACAATTATTTTTTGTTCCAGGATACATATTATGTACAGAAGCGGGGTGTGGCCATGGAGTCAAATGTGGCCCCGACATATGCTAATATTTTCATGCGTCGATTTGAGGAGGATGTTATTTATATATCCCACCACTTCACACATGTTTTTGAGGTGGTGGAGATACATAGATAATATTTTCCTTCTCTGGACTGGGACTAAAACTGAATTGCTTGACTTTCATGGTTTTTTGAACAGTGTTGATTGTGCATTACAATTTACATTGGTTCATTCTGTCACAGAGATTCAATTTTTGGATACTACTGTGGTTTTCTCCAATGGTAAATTATGTACCCAGTTATATACTAAATCCACTGATAGGAACACCATTTTATCATCCCAGAAAAATGGTAAGAAATTTTCCATATTCACAGTTTTCGAGAACCAGACATATCGTGTCTGATCAATGCACTTTGGACACCACCTTGAATGTGATTGATAAATTTGTACAACGTGGCTATCCTTATAGGCTATTGCAGCTACATAAGGATGCAGTAAGTGAATTAGAAGACAGAGTACCCTTGTAAGTAAAAAAGTCTAAAATGAAGATATTTAGAATTCCATTTATCTCTACATATACTGAATTTAGTACTGACATCAGTAAAATCATCAGACGTCATTGGAGTATATAAGGTGGTTGTCTTAAGAATGTTCCTGAATTCAAATCTCCTTCATTGTTCTCATACCGAAGATCTAAGAGTCTGCGTGACCAGTTGGTCAGGGCAGATGTTGGACCTATAAAATCCATTAAACAAACCACATTGACATATGCAGGTCTAGGGTGTTTTCCATATCTAGGCTGCGTCAATTGTTGTTATATTTGCAAAGGTAAATCTTTTATTCATCCCATCTCGGGGATCTCATACCAAATCCGTTTTCATCTGACATGTGACTCCAATTTTGTTATCTATGTGCTCTCATGCCCATGTGAATTGTTGTATGTGGGTGAAACTTCGACTGATATGAAGACATGCCTTAATAACCAGCGTTACACGATACATAAGAAACGCCTTGATTTACCGATTTCCAATTTTTTTTTTTATTTCAAACATTCTGAAAGTGATTTAAGATGCTGCATTATTGATCATGTTCCTATGCCTAGGAGAGGGGGCAACAGAGTGAATATTTTAAAGAGAAGGGAACTACTGTGGATCCATAAACTCTTGGTTTTAATGTTGACTACAAAATTGTGAATGTATTATGATGGGTGAGCTTGCCCTCTATCTTTGAGGGGTTTATCTTCCTCCTTTCTGTTTATTAGGTGTTTTTTTAGGACGAATAACTGTATTTATTTTATTATTTGTAACTTTTAATAATTGTATCTTTATTTTTCTGCAGATAATGTGCTGGAAAAAAAGATGAAGGATATATCTGCCAGATGTTCGTGCAACATTGGTGTTACTCAATTGTTATGTGATCTGCTAAATGTACCCGGGTATTACATGAGCAAACCTTTTTTTTTTTATTAGGCTTATTGTTCCTTTTAATGTATGGAGGAGATCTCTCTTGGGCTTATTTTCGGCAGGTAGGATCCATAGGACGACCTATTGCAGAGCCCCATTGACGTGGGGACACCTGTGTGGTTTTTTTCCCTATTGGGTAGTGTGATGCGTCCTAATTAGTATGCATCCACTTATTCCTCTGGTCCCTATTGCCATGTGCCCCATTATCGGACTCTAAGGCCTCTTTCACACGAGCGTCATGTTTTTTGCCCGGATGCGTTCAGGGTGCGCTCAGGGAAAATCGTGCGATTTTGCTTGCAAGTGCTTCAGTTTTGTATACGATTGTGTCGCGTTGTTGCGTTTTTCATGCGCGTGTGACATGCGGATGTCATGCGTTTTTCATGCGCGTGAAACAAACCTGAACTATTCTCTTTATTCACCTTTTTAATACCAACAGATATATAAACCCCTAGCATACATTATTTTAATGAAATGTCCTAATTTTTTATTTTTATTGCTTGTGATGTTATTTATTATTTTTTTTTAGGCTCAATATGGAATGTTTTTATACATGTATGTGAAATATGCAAAAGTACTTCATTACTATAAGTGTAAAATGTAAGCAATATTAAAAGCATGTCAGTATAAAAATCATAATTGGCCTCTTTAAAAAGTATGATGTCGTGTCATGCGCCAAAACTCCATCTATATTGTCTATACCAGTGATGGAGAAGTTTATGGCATATTGGTACACCATTGACCATTTTTTAGCTAGTTACGTGTATGTAGTTTATATTAATTATTAGTAAAATAGTACAATTATTAAAGTGTTATATGTGTGTGTGATACCTAAGTTTTAATATTTAATGTGTTTAATAAAGAGAGAAAACAATAAATTTGGTGAAAATAAAACTCTGTTTATTTTAACAACAGTTATTTGTTTTTGGTGGCATATTGTAAACATTTTAAAACGTAAAAGAGATAAACAATCTTGGCTTTACAAATTGAGAAAACGGCTAGGTGAAAAAGGGGGAGGCAGAAATTGTTGCCCATGGTAGGTTGGTTGGACAAGTGCTCCAGATAGCTGAGAGGGGCCAGCTACTGTGGATGATGGCCCAGGCTGTCCATATGAGCGATTTAGGGGCCCATGATTGTGCCTATTTTGTGTCATTAGTTGGGGCACCTGTGGACCCTGAATGTGGCGGGGACCAGACATCTAGACATTGCTGCGCCAACTTTCTAGCGCAGCAAAAAAGTCCCAAGGCTCATTTGGTGGGGTGGCAGCCTCCAGAACTATCCCAAGAGCAGATTGGGTTCGAAATATACGTTCTGGAGGCAGACTCCGCAAGAAAGGGGCTAGACTTCTAACATAAAGATCAAAATGATCTTCCGGGGGATGTGGAACTACCTCAGCAGGACGCAGTGTTCTGCGGCGGCGGGCACGTAATGGCAAACTTGGGGGGGGGGCACAGCGGAGTCTGGGGGTTGAGAGCTGGTGGAGGTGGTCAGCCCTTCACCACTTTGTTCAGGACCTTCACAAGCCGGAGGCTCCTCATTGCATGTCCTGGAGTCTTCAGTAGAGTTGAGTGAACACCTGGATGTTCGGGTTCGAGAAGTTCGGCCGAACTTCACGGAAATGTTCGGGTTCGGAATCCGAACCCGACCCGAACTTCGTCCCGAACCCTATTAAAGTCAATGGGGACCCGAACTTTTGGGCACTAAAAAGGCTGTAAAACAGCCCAGGAAAGAGCTAGAGGGCTGCAAAAGGCAGCAACATGTAGGTAAATCCCCTGCAAACAAATGTGGATAGGGAAATGAATTAAAATAAAAATTTAAAAAATAAAAATGACCCAATATCAATTGGACAGAGGTCCCATAGCAGTGAATCTGGCTTCACGTCAGCAGAGAATCAGTCTCTTCATGCCATAGCAAAGAATCTGGCTTCATGTCAGCACAGAATCAGTCTCTTCATGCCATAGCAGAGAATCTGGCTTCATGTCAGCACAGAATCAGTCTTCATGTCATAACAGAGAATCAGGCATCACGTCACCCACCACTGGAACAGGCCACTGTCACACATTTAGGCCCAGGCACCCAGACAGAGGAGAGAGGTCCCGTAACAGAGAATCTGGCCTTATGTCGGCGCAGAATCAGTCTTCATGTCATAGCAGAGAATCAGGCTTCACGTCACCCACCACTGGAACAGGCCACTGTCACACATTTAGGCCCCGGCACCCAGACAGAGGAGAGAGGTCCTGTAACAGAGAATCTGGCCTTATGTCAGCACAGAATCTGTCTTCATGTCATAGCAGAGAATCAGGCATCACGTCACCCACCACTGGAACAGGCCACTGTCACACATTTAGGCCCAGGCACCCAGGCAGAGGAGGGAGGTCCCGTAACAGAGAATCTGGCCTTATGTCAGCGCAGAATCAGTCTTCATGTCATAGCAGAGAATCAGGCTTCACGTCACCCACCACTGGAACAGGCCACTGTCACATATTTAGGCCCAGGCACCCAGGCAGAGGAGAGAGGTCGCGTAACAGAGAATCTGGCTTCATGTCAGCACAGAATAAGTCTTCATGTCATAGCAGAGAATCAGGCATCACGTCACCCACCACTAGAACAGGCCACTGTCACACATTTAGGCCCCGGCACCCAGACAGAGGAGAGGTTCATTCAACTTTGGGTTGCCCCGCAATATAATGGTAAAATGAAATTAAAAATAGTATTGAATGAGGAAGTGCCCTGGAGTAGAATAATATATTGTTAAGGGGAGGTAGTTAATATCTAATCTGCACAAGGGATGGACAGGTCCTGTGGGATCCATGCCTGGTTCATTTTTATGAACGTCAGCTTGTCCACATTGGCTGTAGACAGGCGGCTGCGTTTGTCTGTAATGACGCCCCCTGCCGTGCTGAATACACGTTCAGACAAAACGCTGGCCGCCGGGCAGGCCAGCACCTCCAAGGCATAAAAGGCTAGCTCTGGCCACGTGGACAATTTGGAGACACAGAAGTTGAATGGGGCCGAACCATCAGTCAGTACGTGGAGGGGTGTGCACAGGTACTGTTCCACCATGTTAGTCAAATGTTGCCTCCTGCTAACACGTTCCGTATCAGGTGGTGGTGCACTTAGCTGTGACGTGTTGACAAAACTTTTCCACATCTCTGCCATGCTAACCCTGCCCTCAGAGGAGCTGGGCGTGACACAGCTGCGTTGGCGACCTCTTGCTCCTCCTCTGCCTTCGCCTTGGGCTTCCACTGGTTCCCCTGTGACATTTGGGAATGCTCTCAGTAGCGCGTCTACCAACGTGCGCTTGTACTCGCGCATCTTCCTATCACACTCCAGTGTAGGAAGTAAGGTGGGCACATTGTCTTTGTACCGGGGATCCAGCAGGGTGGCAACCCAGTAGTCCGCACACGTTAAAATGTGGGCAACTCTGCTGTCGTTGCGCAGGCACTGCAGCATGTAGTCGCTCATGTGTGCCAGGCTGCCCAGAGGTAAGGACAAGCTGTCCTCTGTGGGAGGCGTATCGTCATCGTCCTGTGTTTCCCCCCAGCCACGCACCAGTGATGGGCCCGAGCTGCTTTGGGTGCCACCCCGCTGTGAACATGCTTCATCCTCATCCTCCTCCACCTCCTCCTCATCCTCGTCCTCCTCGTCCTCCAGTAGTGGGCCCTGTCTGGCCACAATTGTACCTGGCCTCTGGTGTTGCAAAAAACCTCCCTCTGAGTCACTTCGAAGAGACTGGCCTGAAAGTGCTAAAAATGACCACTCTTCCTCCTCTTCCTCCTGGGCCACCTCCTCTTCTATCATCGCCCTAAGTGTTTTCTCAAGGAGACATAGAAGTGGTATTGTAACGCTGATAACGGCGTCATCGCCACTGGCCATGTTGGTGGAGTACTCGAAACAACGCAACAGGGCACACAGGTCTCGCATGGAGGCCCAGTCATTGGTGGTGAAGTGTGTCTGATCCACAGTGCGACTGACCCGTGCGTGCTGCAGCTGAAACTCCACTATGGCCTGCTGCTGCTCGCACAGTCTGTCCAGCATATGCAAGGTGGAGTTCCACCTGGTGGGTACGTCGCATATGAGGCGGTGAGCGGGAAGGCCGAAGTTACGCTGTAGCGCAGACAGGCGAGCAGCGGCAGGGTGTGAACGCCGGAAGCGCGAACAGACGGCCCGCACTTTATGCAGCAGCTCTGACATGTCGGGGTAGTTGCGAATGAACTTCTGCACCACCAAATTCAGCACATGCGCCAGGCAAGGGATGTGCGTCAAACCGGCTAGTCCCAGAGCTGCAACGAGATTTCGCCCATTATCGCACACCACCAGGCCGGGCTTGAGGCTCACCGGCAGCAACCACTCGTCGGTCTGTTGTTCTATACCCCGCCACAACTCCTGTGCGGTGTGGGGCCTGTCCCCCAAACATATGAGTTTCGGAACGGCCTGCTGACGTTTACCCCGGGCTGTGCTGAAGTTGGTGGTGAAGGTGTGTGGCTGACTGGATGAGCAGGTGGAAGAAGAGGAGGAGGAAGCTGAGTAGGAGGAGGAGGAGACAGGAGGCAAAGAATGTTGCCCTGCGATCCTTGGCGGCGGAAGGACGTGCACCAAACAGCTCTCCGCCTGGGGCCCAGCCGCCACTACATTTACCCAGTGTGCAGTTAGGGAGATATAGCGTCCCTGGCCGTGCTTACTGGTCCACGTATCTGTGGTTAGGTGGACCTTGCCACAGATGGCGTTGCGCAGTGCACACTTGATTTTATCAGACACTTGTTTGGGCAGGGAAGGCACGGCTCTCTTGGAGAAGTAGTGGCGGCTGGGAACAACATACTGTGGGACAGCAAGCGACATGAGCTGTTTGAAGCTGTGTGTGTCCACCAGCCTAAATGACAGCATTTCATAGGCCAGTAGTTTAGAAATGCTGGCATTCAGGGCCAGGGATCGAGGGTGGCTAGGTTTCTACGCTTTCTCTCAAATGTTTGTGAGATGGAGAGCTGAACGCTGCCGTGTGACATGGTTGAGATGCTTGGTGACGCAGGTGGTGGTGTTGGTGGTACATCCCCTGTTTGCTGGGCGGCAGGTGCCAACGTTCCTCCAGAGGCAGAGGAAGAGGCCGAGGCGGCGGCAGCAGCAGCAGAAGAGGCCGAGGTGGCGGCAGCAGCAGAAGAGGCCGAGGCGGCAGCAGCAGAAGAGGCAGCAGGGGGAGCCTGAGTGACTTCCTTGTTTTTAAGGTGTTTACTCCACTGCAGTTCATGCTTTGCATGCAGGTGCCTGGTCATGCAGGTTGTGCTAAGGTTCAGAACGTTAATGCCTCGCTTCAGGCTCTGATGGCACAGCGTGCAAACCACTCGGGTCTTGTCGTCAGCACATTGTTTGAAGAAGTGCCATGCCAGGGAACTCCTTGAAGCTGCCTTTAAGGTACTCGGTCCCAGATGGCGGCGGTCAGTAGCAGGCGGAGTCTCTTGGCGGCGGGTGTTCTGATTTTGCTCACTGCTCCCTCTTTTGCTACGCTGTTGGCTCGGTCTCACCACTGCCTCTTCCTCCGAACTCTGAAAGTCAGTGGTGTAGTACAGTCGATATGAACCACATGAAGTTTCACCAAATATCCAGTCTGCAGGTTTGCAATAGGGTCATACCAATATACAGGAGCTGCAGCAATGATCACTTGTTAAATATAGTTCCATATATTCATAAGCTGTTAGCAGAGAGTCTGGACATGCTAAATAAACCTCTTCAAATGTGCTTTTAGATAACTGAGGAAAGTTTTAACAGACAGAGTCTTTACAGTGGACTCTTCCAGAAAGCCCCCTGTGTATTCTGCTACTTGGTTTGGTCTCCTCAGTGCAGACATTTACTGTGAAGGAGGTAGGATCTCTGTCTAAGTTCTCTAAAGCTAAAGTTCATTTATCTATTGTAAAAAGTTATTATATACCCATAATAGTTCTGTAGAATGTAAAGAGGTGACTGTATGTTTTTTAGCAGCCTTTAAACCCTGCAGCACATGCTAGGCTGAGTAGATGATGTACAGTTAGAGAGCCATGTGTTCTTCCTAAAATGGCTGCAAGACATGCTGTATTCCAGGTCACCCTGCTGCAATATCTTTGTAAATGATTTTCTCTTGTTCATTTTTCTGTATACTTTGTTATATCCTGTAACATGTATGTGGGAATGTAATATAATGACTGCCTGTTATGATATAGGTGGGCTGGTGACCTGGCTGTATACCACATAGTGGCAGTGTTTCCCTGTTGTATTACAGGCTCCAGCCAAGTGCACTCCACCTCAATAAAGCTTTAAACCACAGAAGACCTGAGTGTCGTCCCTTAGAGTCCACTTAGAGTTTATGCCTGGACGAGCTGGTGACCGAGTGAGTGTGAAAGCTGGAGGTGTCGCAGATGGTGCAAGGAAAAGAGGGTTACATTTGGTGCCGTGACTCGGATGTCATCATTCTGCTCAAAGTGACCAGTGAAGATACCTAAAGTCACCAGTGTGCGAGTTCTGAGGTGATTGTGCCACGGCGGAGCTGCTAGGCGGCAGATTGACCTTATTAGCGGTTTATATCCCCTCAGGAATAGAAGATGAGTGGACGAGCCAGAGCCCGCGGAAGAGCACGTGCCAGGGGGCAGCCCAGCCAAGGACAGCCTGGACAGAAGCAAGAGGCTCAAGAACCTAGACGCATTGAAAGACCCCAGCAGCCACCAGCCGAGCCTTTGCTTGTGGGAAGAGGGCGCCAGAGAGGCCCGCCAGTAGTGGAGAGACCTCCGACTGATGTTCTGCAGCTTTCAGCTGGATTTCAGGACATATCCCTTGGAGAACGGGGTGGCCGCAGGCGTGACTTCCATGACCTTGGAGTGAACACCCGGCAGACCATTGAATAGAAATGTGAGACCTGTTTTTTTTTTGCACCTTGTGACAGGTTAAGGTTTAATCACAGAATCAGACTTCTATCTGCACAGTAGCGTGTGTCTTAGGTTTTTCTGAATGACACTATCAGTACCTTCAATGTAAGATATCCTTTTTGAGATAGATTTCAAGTAGGCCTCAAATACCAGAAACTAGTTATTTTGAGAATGGCAAATTTGGGAATAGTTTTTCAACCCAGAAAAAAAAAGTGCTTTTACGGTCGCTACAAATAACTTGACCAGCTAAAACAGTACAGATTTGCTTGAATAGAAATGTGAGACCTGTTTTTTTTTTGCACTGTGTGACAGGTTAAGGTTTAATCACAGAATCAGACTTCTATCTGCACGGTAGCGTGTGTCTTAGGTTTTTCTGAATGACACTATCAGTACCTTCAATGTAAGATATCCTTTTTTGGGATAGATTTCAAGTAGGCCTCAAATACCAGAAACTAGTTATTTTGAGAATGGTAAATTTGGGAATAGTTTTTCAACCCAGAAAAAAAAGTGTGCTTTTACGGTCACTACAAATAACTTGACCAGCTAAAACAGTACAGATTTGCTTGAATAGAAATGTGAGACCTGTTTTTTTTTGCACTGTGTGACAGGTTAAGGTTTAATCTCAGAATCAGACTTCTATCTGCACGGTAGCGTGTGTCTTAGGTTTTTCTGAATGACACTATCAGTACCTTCAATGTAAGATATCCTTTTTGGGATAGATTTCAAGTAGGCCTCAAATACCAGAAACTAGTTATTTTGAGAATGGCAAATTTGGGAATAGTTTTTCAACCCAGAAAAAAAAGTGTGCTTTTACGGTCACTACAAATAACTTGACCAGCTAAAACAGTACAGATTTGCTTGAATAGAAATGTGAGACCTGTTTTTTTTTGCACTGTGTGACAGGTTAAGGTTTCATCTCAGAATCAGACTTCTATCTGCACGGTAGCGTGTGTCTTAGGTTTTTCTGAATGACACTATCAGTACCTTCAATGTAAGATATCCTTTTTGGGATAGATTTCAAGTAGGCCTCAAATACCAGAAACTAGTGATTTTGAGAATGGCAAATTTGGGAATAGTTTTTCAACCCAGAAAAAAAAAGGGCTTTTACGGTCGCTACAAATAACTTGACCAGCTAAAACAGTACAGATTTGCTTGAATAGAAATGTGAGACCTGTTTTATTTTGTACTGTGTGACAGGTTAAGGTTTAATCTCAGAATCAGACATCTATCTGCACGGTAGCGTGTGTCTTAGGTTTTTCTGAATGACACTATTAGTACCTTCAATGTAAGATATCCTTTTTGGGATAGATTTCAAGTAGGCCTCAAATACTAGAAACTAGTTATTTTGAGAATGGCAAATTTGGGAATAGTTTTTCAACCCAGAAAAAAAAGTGTGCTTTTACGGTCACTACAAATAACTTGACCAGCTAAAACAGTACAGATTTGCTTGAATAGAAATGTGAGACCTGTTTTTTTTTGCACTGTGTGACAGGTTAAGGTTTAATCTCAGAATCAGACTTCTATCTGCACGGTAGCGTGTGTCTTAGGTTTTTCTGAATGACACTATCAGTACCTTCAACGTAAGATATCCTTTTTGGGATAGATTTCAAGTAGGCCTCAAATACCAGAAACTAGTTATTTTGAGAATGGCAAATTTGGGAATAGTTTTTCAACCCAGAAAAAAAAAAAGGGCTTTTACGGTCGCTACAAATAACTTGACCAGCTAAAACAGTACAGATTTGCTTGAATAGAAATGTGAGACCTGTTTTTTTTTGCACTGTGTGACAGGTTAAGGTTTAATCTCAGAATCAGACTTCTATCTGCACGGTAGCGTGTGTCTTAGGTTTTTATGAATGACACTATCAGTACCTTCAATGTAAGATATCCTTTTTGGGATAGATTTCAAGTAGGCCTCAAATACCAGAAACTAGTTATTTTGAGAATGGCAAATTTGGGAATAGTTTTTCAACCCAGAAAAAAAAGTGTGCTTTTACGGTCACTACAAATAACTTGACCAGCTAAAACAGTACAGATTTGCTTGAATAGAAATGTGAGACCTGTTTTTTTTTGCACTGTGTGACAGGTTAAGGTTTAATCTCAGAATCAGACTTCTATCTGCACGGTAGCGTGTGTCTTAGGTTTTTCTGAATGACACTATCAGTACCTTCAATGTAAGATATCCTTTTTGGGATAGATTTCAAGTAGGCCTCAAATACCAGAAACTAGTTATTTTGAGAATGGCAAATTTGGGAATAGTTTTTCAACCCAGAAAAAAAAAGGGCTTTTACGGTCGCTACAAATAACTTGACCAGCTAAAACAGTACAGATTTGCTTGAATAGAAATGTGAGACCTGTTTTTTTTTGCACTGTGTGACAGGTTAAGGTTTAATCTCAGAATCAGACTTCTATCTGCACGGTAGCGTGTGTCTTAGGTTTTTCTAAATGACACTATCAGTACCTTCAATGTAAGATATCCTTTTTGGGATAGATTTCAAGTAGGCCTCAAATACCAGAAACTAGTTATTTTGAGAATGGCAAATTTGGGAATAGTTTTTCAACCCAGAACAAAAAGTGTGCTTTTACGGTCACTACAAATAACTTGACCAGCTAAAACAGTACAGATTTGCTTGAATAGAAATGTGAGACCTGTTTTTTTTTGCACTGTGTGACAGGTTAAGGTTTAATCTCAGAATCAGACTTCTATCTGCACGGTAGCGTGTGTCTTAGGTTTTTCTAAATGACACTATCAGTACCTTCAATGTAAGATATCCTTTTTGGGATAGATTTCAAGTAGGCCTCAAATACTAGAAACTAGTTATTTTGAGAATGGCAAATTTGGGAATAGTTTTTCAACCCAGAGAAAAAAGTGTGCTTTTACGGTCACTACAAATAACTTGACCAGCTAAAACAGTACAGATTTGCTTGAATAGAAATGTGAGACCTGTTTTTTTTTGCACTGTGTGACAGGTTAAGGTTTAATCTCAGAATCAGACTTCTATCTGCACGGTAGCGGGTGTCTTAGGTTTTTCTGAATGACACTATCAGTACCTTCAATGTAAGATATCCTTTTTGGGATAGATTTCAAGTAGGCCTCAAATACCAGAAACTAGTTATTTTGAGAATGGCAAATTTGGGAATAGTTTTTCAACCCAGAAAAAAAAAAAGGCCTTTTACAGTCGCTACAAATAACTTGACCAGCTAAAACAGTACAGATTTGCTTGAATAGAAATGTGAGACCTGTTTTTTTTTTGCACTGTGTGACAGGTTAAGGTTTAATCTCAGAATCAGACTTCTATCTGCACGGTAGCGTGTGTCTTAGGTTTTTCTGAATGACACTATCAGTACCTTCAATGTAAGATATCCTTTTTGGGATAGATTTCAAGTAGGCCTCAAATACCAGAAACTAGTTATTTTGAGAATGGCAAATTTGGGAATAGTTTTTCAACCCAGAAAAAAAAGTGTGCTTTTACGGTCACTACAAATAACTTGACCAGCTAAAACAGTACAGATTTGGTTGAATAGAAATGTCAGGCCTGTTTTTTTTTTGCGCTGTGTGACAGGTATAGGTTTAATCACAGAATTAGACTTCTATCTGCACGGTAGCAAGTGTGTCTTAGGTTTTTCTGAATGACACTATCAGCACCTAATATGTAAGATATCCTTTTTGGGATAGATTTCAAGTAGGCCTCATATAGCAGAAACTAGTTATTTTGAGAATGGCAAATTTGGGAATAGTTTTTCAACCCAGAAAAAAAAAGTGCTTTTACGGTCACTACAAATAACTTGACCAGCTAAAACAGTACAGATTTGCTTGAATAGAAATGTGAGACCTTTTTTTTTTTGCACTGTGTGACAGGTTAAGGTTTAATCTCAGAATCAGACTTCTATCTGCACGGTAGCGTGTGTCTTAGGTTTTTCTGAATGACACTATCAGTACCTTCAATGTAAGATATCCTTTTTGGGATAGATTTCAAGTAGGCCTCAAATACCAGAAACTAGTTATTTTGAGAATGGCAAATTTGGGAATAGTTTTTCAACCCAGAAAAAAAAAAGGGCTTTTACGGTCGCTACAAATAACTTGACCAGCTAAAACAGTACAGATTTGCTTGAATAGAAATGTGAGACCTGTTTTTTTTTGCACTGTGTGACAGGTTAAGGTTTAATCTCAGAATCAGACTTCTATCTGCACGGTAGCGTGTGTCTTAGGTTTTTCTGAATGACACTATCAGTACCTTCAATGTAAGATATCCTTTTTGGGATAGATTTCAAGTAGGCCTCAAATACCAGAAACTAGTTATTTTGAGAATGGCAAATTTGGGAATAGTTTTTCAACCCAGAACAAAAAGTGTGCTTTTACGGTCACTACAAATAACTTGACCAGCTAAAACAGTACAGATTTGCTTGAATAGAAATGTGAGACCTGTTTTTTTTTTGCACTGTGTGACAGGTTAAGGTTTAATGTCAGAATCAGACTTCTATCTGCACGGTAGCGTGTGTCTTAGGTTTTTCTGAATGACACTATCAGTACCTTCAATGTAAGATATCCTTTTTGGGATAGATTTCAAGTAGGCCTCAAATACTAGAAACTAGTTATTTTGAGAATGGCAAATTTGGGAATAGTTTTTCAACCCAGAGAAAAAAGTGTGCTTTTACGGTCACTACAAATAACTTGACCAGCTAAAACAGTACAGATTTGCTTGAATAGAAATGTGAGACCTGTTTTTTTTTGCACTGTGTGACAGGTTAAGGTTTAATCTCAGAATCAGACTTCTATCTGCACGGTAGCGTGTGTCTTAGGTTTTTCTGAATGACACTATCAGTACCTTCAATGTAAGATATCCTTTTTGGGATAGATTTCAAGTAGGCCTCAAATACCAGAAACTAGTTATTTTGAGAATGGCAAATTTGGGAATAGTTTTTCAACCCAGAAATAAAAAAAGGCCTTTTACGGTCGCTACAAATAACTTGACCAGCTAAAACAGTACAGATTTGCTTGAATATAAATGTGAGACCTGTTTTTTTTTGCACTGTGTGACAGGTTAAGGTTTAATCTCAGAATCAGACTTCTATCTGCACGGTAGCGTGTGTCTTAGGTTTTTCTGAATGACACTATCAGTACCTTCAATGTAAGATATCCTTTTTGGGATAGATTTCAAGTAGGCCTCAAATACCAGAAACTAGTTATTTTGAGAATGGCAAATTTGGGAATAGTTTTTCAACCCAGAAAAAAAAAAGGGCTTTTACGGTCGCTACAAATAACTTGACCAGCTAAAACAGTACAGATTTGCTTGAATAGAAATGTGAGACCTGTTTTTTTTTGCACTGTGTGACAGGTTAAGGTTTAATCTCAGAATCAGACTTCTATCTGCACGGTAGCGTGTGTCTTAGGTTTTTCTGAATGACACTATCAGTACCTTCAATGTAAGATATCCTTTTTGGGATAGATTTCAAGTAGGCCTCAAATACCAGAAACTAGTTATTTTGAGAATGGCAAATTTGGGAATAGTTTTTCAACCCAGAACAAAAAGTGTGCTTTTACGGTCACTACAAATAACTTGACCAGCTAAAACAGTACAGATTTGCTTGAATAGAAATGTGAGACCTGTTTTTTTTTTGCACTGTGTGACAGGTTAAGGTTTAATGTCAGAATCAGACTTCTATCTGCACGGTAGCGTGTGTCTTAGGTTTTTCTGAATGACACTATCAGTACCTTCAATGTAAGATATCCTTTTTGGGATAGATTTCAAGTAGGCCTCAAATACTAGAAACTAGTTATTTTGAGAATGGCAAATTTGGGAATAGTTTTTCAACCCAGAGAAAAAAGTGTGCTTTTACGGTCACTACAAATAACTTGACCAGCTAAAACAGTACAGATTTGCTTGAATAGAAATGTGAGACCTGTTTTTTTTTGCACTGTGTGACAGGTTAAGGTTTAATCTCAGAATCAGACTTCTATCTGCACGGTAGCGTGTGTCTTAGGTTTTTCTGAATGACACTATCAGTACCTTCAATGTAAGATATCCTTTTTGGGATAGATTTCAAGTAGGCCTCAAATACCAGAAACTAGTTATTTTGAGAATGGCAAATTTGGGAATAGTTTTTCAACCCAGAAATAAAAAAAGGCCTTTTACGGTCGCTACAAATAACTTGACCAGCTAAAACAGTACAGATTTGCTTGAATAGAAATGTGAGACCTGTTTTTTTTTTGCACTGTGTGACAGGTTAAGGTTTAATCTCAGAATCAGACTTCTATCTGCACGGTAGCGTGTGTCTTAGGTTTTTCTGAAGGACACTATCAGTACCTTCAATGTAAGATATCCTTTTTGGGATAGATTTCAAGTAGGCCTCAAATACCAGAAACTAGTTATTTTGAGAATGGCAAATTTGGGAATAGTTTTTCAACCCAGAAAAAAAAGTGTGCTTTTACGGTCACTACAAATAACTTGACCAGCTAAAACAGTACAGATTTGGTTGAATAGAAATGTCAGGCCTGTTTTTTTTTTGCGCTGTGTGACAGGTATAGGTTTAATCACAGAATTAGACTTCTATCTGCACGGTAGCAAGTGTGTCTTAGGTTTTTCTGAATGACACTATCAGCACCTAATATGTAAGATATCCTTTTTGGGATAGATTTCAAGTAGGCCTCATATAGCAGAAACTAGTTATTTTGAGAATGGCAAATTTGGGAATAGTTTTTCAACCCAGAAAAAAAAAGTGCTTTTACGGTCACTACAAATAACTTGACCAGCTAAAACAGTACAGATTTGGTTGAATAGAAATGTTAGGTCTATTTTTTAGGCGCTGGGTGACAGGCTCAACTTGCCCCTGATGTAGTATATGGCCAAAAAATAACCACACTGTTGATGGTTAAATGCACTTGGGTGACACAGGCTCAGCCTGCACCAGATGTAGTATATGGCCAAAAAATAATCAGACTGTTGATGGTTAAATGCACTTCGGTGACACAGGCTCAGCCTGCAGCTGATGTAGTATATGGCCAAAAAATAACCAGACTGTTGATGGTTAAATGCACTTCGGTGACACAGGCTCAGCCTGCAGCTGATGTAGGATATAGCACAAAATAACCATACTATTGATGGTTAAATACACTTAGTGATAGCTTGTGCTGGCGCACCACAAGTCACAAAATGGCCGCCGATCACCCCAGAAAAAAAGTGATCTAAAAACGCTCTGGGCAGCCTCAAAAAAGTGAGCAAGTCAATACTAGCACTTCAATGATCCACAGCTGCAGATCAATCACAGAATGAAGTCTTTTGGAGGAGTTAATCACTGCCTAATCTCGCCCTAACGTCGCAGCTGCAACCTCTCCCAATGCTTCAATCAGCAGAGTGACGTGCAGCGCAACGTGACCCAAGCTTATATAGAGGCTGGGTCACATGCTGCACTGGCCAATAACAGCCATGCCAATAGTAGGCAAGGCTGTGAAAGCCTCTTGGGGCAAGTAGTATGACGCTTGTTGATTGGCTGCTTTGCAGCCTTTCGAAAAGCGCCAAGAAAGCGCCAAACACCGAACCCGAACACGGACTTTTACGAAAATGTTCGGGTCCGTGTCACGGACACCCCAAAATTCGGTACGAACCCGAACTATACAGTTCGGGTTCGCTCATCCCTAGTCTTCAGCATTACTGGGTTCAGGCTCCTCCTCAAGGTTGGCCTCCGTTCTTTAAAATAAAAAAAAAAGGCAATTAATATATGACCATACCAATATGTACCCAAATAAAAATTAGAAGATTACTAGCATCAGCTAATTACTTTGCCAAAATAACGCTGGTTTAAACAGGACCGATCTACACTCGCAATGTGTTCTTTCAGTACTTCATGTATTACCCATTTAGTAGCATATCTGGAAATTCTATTGTGAAATGCTCAATGTTGTGCCATTCCTTTATTATGTGAAAAATATAAGTTATGAATGAATTGATATTATCATTGGGGTTGTGTACATGCACACCTAAACATGGCAGCACTGATTGGATAGAATGAGTGTGTGCAGATACACCACCACTACTTGGTAACACCCCTCTGTACCCTTTAATAATTATTGAAGTGTAAAATAGCCATTAAAAGGGGTTCTGCTGTTATTTCAAACTGATTATCTATCCTTTGTATAGGTCATCACCATCTGATCTGCGAGGGTCCAACACCTAGGCCCACCTCCGATCAGATGCTAAGGGTCTATACAAAAGATAGATCATCATTTAACAAAAAATGCAGAAACCATTTATTTATAACTTCTAGAAGGAATAATAAAGCAACGACACGAGATAAAGAGATATAAGAATATATGCTCAAGAATTTGGATGACATGGGGAACACAAAAAGCTAATTTAAACCCCAGGTCAGGAGTACTGACAGGTCATGTTTAATGAAGCAACATATTACATATGTGGTCATGCAGCTACATTATGGAACTCAGAAGTGCTATAGATGGCCTTTGCAAATAATCCAATTCCACTTGCAAGATTTTCGGATTGCTTGCTAGGGCCAACTATGACATTTCTAATTCACACATTGGTGGAAATTACATTACCCACATAGTACACATATACAGTGTGTACTGATAAACAGGTTGTCATCATTGGTTAGAATTTACTTACGGACGCTGCTCTATTAATGGCCGCAGGAACATCATGTGGTCCTTATACCGGTATGGCCTTTTCCTCGAAGTGCCACTGCATCCTTGCAGAATTCCCTTACGGAATTGGTCCCGGCAGCTCCTCCAGCGACTCTTTACTTCAGAAATTTGTAATAAAAATGGAAATAAAAGAAAAATTACCACAAAATAACAAATTGCAGAGGATACCATGCCATGTGCTATGCTAAAAGGGAGGACAGATATAATCACACATGTATACATTGTCCAGTTTTAACTTACCAAGCCTCTCCCGTCTGTGGGCATCCCTACTGTCCCAAACTGTGGAAAACATTTCTTTTGCAATTTCTGTCCAAGCTTCTTCTTTCTTTGACCGGTCAAGGTATTCGTCACACCTACTATCCCAAATACATGGCCACTCCTTCACCATGCTGATTAATTTGGGGACATCCATATCTTTTGGGGCCTTTGGCATCTTTACCTTTGGCTCCGCAAGAGAAGTCTCCCAAGTAAATACCTCTCCCCTGCAGTGCCTGCAGACTGACACCTTTGAAGTTCACTTCCTGTCTTTCAAATCCATTCCCTGTTGCTAAGTTACTTGCGTGTACAACGCAACGCAACGCAACAATCTGGATGCAATGCGTTTTTCACTGAAGCCCCATTCATTTCTATGGGGCCTGCGTTACGTGAAAAACGCACAAAGAGGAGCATGCTGCGATTTTCACGCAACGCACAAGTGATGCGTGAAAATCACCGCTCGTGTGCACAGCCTCATAGAAATGAATGGGTCAGGATTCAGTGCGGGTGCAATGCGTTCACCTCCCGCATCGCACCGGCGCGGAAATCTCGCCCGTGTGAAAGGGGCCTAAGTGTTTCTTTATGAGTCTTTGTATTTATAAATACATTTGTGTTTGGCCAGTGAGAAAGATGGTGGCTTGTGCGGTCTGGTGACGGTCCGCGCATGCGCCAGGATACTCCAGCTTTTTACCTTTCCTATTACAGCCGCCGAGACCGTAGAGTGCTTATGCGCATGCTCCAACAGCAGCTTAACGTAGCTCCGCTTTGTGAGTGAGAAGCGCAACCCGGGCATGCGTGGTGGTGATCTAGATACGCCGAGTTTGGTGTACACTACACACTATGTCGCCCTGAATCTGGTTAGTTTTCCCGTCATCCTCTATTCTTAATTCAGCATATTTGATTAATTGCACATGGCACTTTAGGATTCACAGGTGATATGTATTTATTCTAATTTGTAATCATGTTAATTATTGATTTTATAATATTGATTATTTTATTTTTCACATGTTTTTTTATGAGTTTTTCTTTAATCATGTCCTATTCACTATATGTGCACTTGTAGGTTACATTTGATATTTTTATATATTTTTTCGTACATATTAGTCAATTATGTAATAATAATGGAGAAAATGTGCACTTGATTGTCTCTGTTATATATACTGAACACTTTGTCCTTGTTCTTTGCTTGAGAAAGGCTCTATTGTTGAGCTGAAATGTCGCTGTACCACTTGGGTGAATAAAAGCTTTTTCTTTTTTACTTTGGAATGCTGCCCTCTTTTTGATTTATATATAGAATATATATATATATATATATATATATATATATATATCTTTTTCTGTATTATTTATTATAATTTCTTTTTTAGCAGGTTTTACCTATACTTATTATATATTATTTACATTTTCCGTTTGGCTATTTGTCTTCATTACTCTCAGCCTTAAAAAGTGCTGCGAATAGCCATCCAAAGGGCCGTTTTCACTGTTAGTGGGTTTGGGACTCTTCACCGCCTGATAGCCGATCCATCCCGCTACATAATGAACCGTCTGACTACCCACACTGAGGAATGAAGAATATTCCATCACTTTCACTGCACATACCTTTCTCTAATCAAGTAATAGTTAGGTATATATATCTTTTAGATACAATGACCATTAGCATTGTAACAAACACAGAGCGCAGAGCTGGTAAGGGATCGCGGAGCCTCCTATAAAACAAGCGCTGGACGCTCCTTGTAAGACTGTAAACTAATAAAACAAGCATAAAATATGTAAATGCTTATTACTGCAAAGAAACCTTATACCATGGACTATATACAATGTATTATGGACTTGGTTAATTATGCAGAACATGCCTCTGTTGCTCCCCTCCCCTTCCTGCTCCCTGGCCAGCCCACCAAAAGTGTTTTAAAATTTAATTGTGTATGTCACTTTGTTATTGTCCTGATTAAGAGGACGATCCAAGAAACATGTTGACCGTTTATTATATTTGTAAAAAAATAACATTTAAAGAACACTGCTTCTCCATCCATATTGCTGGCAGCGCCGACCAGTGGGTTTCATTCTATTCTTCACATTGTTTCATGTATTGACACAGTTGTAGACCAATGTTTTTGAGATATGGATGAACTACTGCAGTTAGTATATACTTTTTAGTAGTATACATGGTGTGCAGAGGTTGCAGTCTCATCCAGGGCCCTTTACTGGAGGGGCTCAATGAGTTATCTGCCACATAAGAGAAAACCATGGAGGTAGAAGTGCGCACCCCCAGAAGTGCTAAACCAACAAGGACTCTTTGAAATGAGTGATCTGAAGCGTGTCCATATTCTGGATGGTAAAGACGTACAGGTTTTTAAAAAGGACTGCACTCAGATGGCATCTGTGCGGTGTCCATTTTTCTTACAGACCCATTGGTGCATGCTGCGGTTTTCTCTGCAAAAAACTGGCATATTGACTATAATGGATCAATGTTCAGTCCGGGTGCTGTCCGTTCTATACTCCTATCTCAGTGAGCACTAAACAATGAGCCATAGTTACATAGTTACATATGGTAGAGAGAAGTGCCAGGTAGGCATATATATATCCCTTTATTGATATATATATACTCACCTAAAGAATTATTAGGAACACCATACTAATACGGTGTTGGACCCCCTTTTGCCTTCAGAACTGCCTTAATTCTACGTGGCATTGATTCAACAAGGTGCTGATAGCATTCTTTAGAAATGTTGGCCCATATTGATAGGATAGCATCTTGCAGTTGATGGAGATTTGAGGGATGCACATCCAGGGCACGAAGCTCCTATTCCACCACATCCCAAAGATGCTCTATTGGGTTGAGATCTGGTGACTTTGGGGGCCATTTTAGTACAGTGAACTCATTGTCATGTTCAAGAAACCAATTTGAAATGATTCGAGCTTTGTGACATGGTGCATTATCCTGCTGGAAGTAGCCATCAGAGGATGGATACATGTTCTCATTCTGTTTACGCCAAATTTGGACTCTACCATTATAATGTCTCAACAGAAATCGAGACTCATCAGACCAGGCAACATTTTTCCAGTCTTCAACAGTCCAATTTTGGTGAGCTCGTGCAAATTGTAGCCTCTTTTTCCTATTTGTAGTGGAGATAAGTGGTACCCGGTGGGGTCTTCTGCTGTTGTAGCCCATCCGCCTCAAGGTTGTGCGTGTTGTGGCTTCACAAATGCTTTGCTGCATACCTCGGTTGCAACGAGTGGTTATTTCAGTCAACGTTGCTCTTCTATCAGCTTGAATCAGTCGGCCCATTCTCCTCTGACCTCTAGCATCCACAAGGCATTTTTGCCCACAGGACTGCCGCATACTGGATGTTTTTCCCTTTTCACACCATTCTTTGTAAACCCTAGAAATGGTTGTGCGTGAAAATCCCAGTAACTGAGCAGATTGTGAAATACTCAGACCGGCCCGTCTGGCACCAACAACCATGCCACACTCAAAATTGCTTAAATCACCTTTCTTTCCCATTCTGACATTCAGTTTGGAGTTCAGGAGATTGTCTTGACCAGGACCACACCCCTAAATGCATTGAAGCAACTGCCATGTGATTGGTTGAATAGATAATTGCATTAATGAGAAATAGAACAGGTGTTCCTAATAATTCTTTAGGTGAGTGTATATACATGTATATACTTATATTATTCTAAATGCCGCCAACAATGACCCCCAACAATGACCCCCAATGGTGGGTGCCCCCCCCCCCCAGCTACTTAATCCTCCTGCAGACGCATGCCAGCGCACCTGCAGGGGGGAGATGCTGCCCAGATAACTGGACAAATATGTCCAGTTGCCGGCACATCAAAAGACAGAGGATCAAAGAGATCCTCTGCCTGTTGCTAAAACACCTCTATCAGGGCCGGAGATGTTTTGCATAACAGAGACAGGGGAACAGGGGATGTTTTTGCCCCAGTATGCCGCGTACCTCCGGCGCTGTAATTACAGCGCCAGAATTACGTGGTCACTACAAAGGCAGGAGGATCACAGCGATCCTCCTCCTTGAAGCACCGATATGCGTCGGATGATGCGGTGACGTCATATTACCGTGCCAGCCCACGTGTACTTGCCTGCAGGTGTACGCGCACGCCTGTAGCGCAGACTGCGCGGGAGCGAGCGCCGCTGGATTTAAATAGTCCGAAGGCAGAGCACTCAGTAGGTGAGTTGAGCCCTGCAGCCCCACTGAAGCCAGAACCATCCCCCGAACAACGAGCATACAAACGGGAATTAACTCCAGGATGATGAGCATTCAAGAGAGGATCATCCCCTTGGAACGAGCATTAACCCCTGCCACTGCCACCAATCCCTGCAATATTATTTATTAACCCTTTTCCACTGCCACTAATATATTTAACTCTATACCACCAACACCATAACCCCAATCAATATTAACTCCTTCACTGCTTCCCTGCCCTATTATACCCTGCCTTGCATTGCCCTGCAATATTATCATTAACCCTTCAACCCTGACATTCCCTGCATTTACCCCTACCAAAACTATATTATCATTAACCCTTCAACCCTTTAACCCCTGCATTACCCCTGCCATCCTGTTAACCCTTGCATTGCCTGGATTGAATTTAACCATTTCTACCCTGTAGGGACAGCATGTAGTTAGGTTTGAGAGGGTGCTGCTATAGGGTGTGTATGAGTCTAAATAGATGAGTCTATATAATTAGATAGATTTTGGGGTGGAATTGTAGATTGTGTTGTGTTAGTGTAGTTAGCTGTATTACTAGAGTGCTGTTTGTGGATAAAGGTAGGATAAAGAATAAATAGGCGGAGTCAACAATAGATTATTCTACGCCTGTTCATTAATATTAATTATTAATATTAAC
Source organism: Bufo bufo (assembly GCF_905171765.1). NCBI lineage: Eukaryota > Metazoa > Chordata > Amphibia > Anura > Bufonidae > Bufo > Bufo bufo. The sequence continues at coordinate 254,595,617 of NC_053392.1, forward strand.
CCAAAATATTAATAATTAATATTCCCTTTGACAAACTATAATGGATCAATGTTCAGTCCGGGTGCTGTCCGTTCTATACACCTATCTCAGTGAGCCCTAAACAATGAGCCCTAGTTACATAGTTACATATGGTAGCATTGGAAGTCATCGGATTTGTAGTCTTTTTTTTTTCCTTCAACTCCATACATTTCAAGCTATGTCTGTGATATGATGCTAAACTATGAATGGTATGCTGTGTTATTTGAATTGTGTATGTTTAATGACGTATATTCTTATGGGTGTTATATAAATAAAGTTACAGAGATAATTCACTGTAAACATATAGCTAGGTAGTGAAGTTCTAAAATCATGATCCCACATGTTTCTTTGGAAATATACAGATATACTATTTACATTTTACTTTTTTCAAATCATGTATCCAATCCTTGTTTTATTGTTTTTTTGTTCTGCCTGCAATTTTTCACATTAGTCATGTATACAGAGCGACTTAAAAAAGCAGAATGGTGTGCTTCAGTATATCTGCCAGATGTATAGGGGACATGTTATACATACAATTGTTAATGTAGGATGATCAAATGTGTGGTTCTTCATTCAGTGTATTGTGTCCGGTCACATTGCTTTGTTATACTTTTCTTCGTGTCCACCTTAAAGAGTTTTTGTAAGCACATATATTTTACTCTTAAAATGTGTACTATATCTATTTTCACAAGTGAGGGACACCTGGTATGTGATAAACATCAGTTAATTTTCTAAATAATTTACTTGGGTATGTATCACACACTGAAAATTATAGCCACGTGTGCTTTTGCTGGTTCCACTTTTCCCAAAAGCCCCATTTCTCCATTTATTTGTGTCATCTTTGTTAGATATGTCACTGAATCCAGCATTAGTATTTTATTGCTTTATTGTTTCGGAGATGTTGGCAGGGAACAGGGAACACATAGGGATTGCAGGAACTTGTTGAAGATTTATTGGCTACATATTTGTGCAGAAAATATTTTATTCCACTGCATTGCAGTTAATGTGTTTGTGGTCTCCAGCATCTACCCTAAACACAAATCTAGCAGGTCTGATGTTAATTCATGCAAACCTTTGTTTCTTTAGTATATAATTTATGACATTAGTATCTCATACTGTAATAACCCAGAGTGCCATTACCACTCCACACCCCGTTACTGTCTTCTATGGGTTAACAGTGTCATCTTATGCATTTATTTCAGTCCACTACAATGTGCATTGCTATTTCTATGCAACTGTTATTGTACATGTAATGTACCTGGCAGCAAGAATGGCAGAGCTACATTTGCAGAGGATGGAACCTTCTTTCTATTCTCTTCTCTCCAACTAAGGAGGAGTTTAGTTAGTTAGAGGTTAGTGGAGAGTGCCCCCTGCTTGGGGAAGGAAGCAGGTCTAAGCCAGCTAGAGCACCTTCACCTCTGCTGGACACAGAGGCCAAAGCCCGAAGCCTCTGAAGCCAGGAGGTATAGATTCCCTGGTATTAATCTACAGTCAGACTACAAGAGAGAAGTTACAGCACCCAGAGAAAGCTAAGTTATACAGCTATCCTGTTAGCACAGCAGAGCCAGAGAGCAACAGATGTAGCAGTGAGGAGTTTGTTTGCCACAGTTAATGCCAAAGCCTGCTGGGAACCAAGACAAAACCTGAGTCTGTTTAGAGAAACGTTTATTCAAGTAAAGCTGTTATTAACTTTATCACAAGGTCTGGACTAAATTTATTCCATCACAATCTTCATCACCAACCCCCTTTTCATTGCTTCGGAGCCAACGCCTAGGGTCCAGCGTATCCAGGTAGGAGCACCGTGACACGTGCACTAACATTAAGGGACAATAGGCCACCCTACACCACTCTGGCATTCCTACACCTGGGTACCATCTACTACATCGCTAAAAAGGGCCCTGTGCCCTTGTTGCTTCATTGCAACTGGCATCATGAAACAAGTACTCTTTTTCCTCTTAAAGGGCCCTGGGGGTAGGCGCCCGTTGCAATACTATCACCCTTCTCCTTAAAAGTGTGCTCATAGCTGTTCCCCATTCTGGTATATGGTCTGAATTAAAGGCGTTGTCCAGAGTCAAAAGGGAGGGAATGCTTTAAGACTAAAAGAAAGCAATACTCACCCAATTAATTCCACGCCACTCCACCATTGTGATTCAATGGTCCTAGCTAGTGTCTGTATACTCTATATACAGTCAAGCTGATCACATGCCGTCTGGTGCCTTACCCACACAAGCTCTTAACTCAAATTTTTTAACTCATCATGTTATCTTGAAACAAAAGCCATTGAAAAGCAGTTGAAGGTGTTTGCTTAACGCATTTTGTTTAGATAACATGTCTCATAAAGCATGTGTGTTAACTCTACTACATCTGTATGCAGTGCGCTACCGGGAGCGACATCTGCCAGTGGGGTCCCTTTAAGATGTTATAAGGGTTAAAAAAAATTGTCCTGACGCCAGTTGCATTTCAGCAACAAGGGACGGAATCCCCCTATGTAGAAGGTGATGGTGGAACCCAGTATAGGAATGCCTATAGCGTCTCTTAGGTGTGGCTTAAGCACTTGTCATGGTGCTCCTACCTGAATATCCTGGAACCTCAGGCGTTGTCGTCCGCAGCGGTGCAACTGAAAGGGTTAGGCTACTTTCACACTGCCGTTTTGGCTTTCCATTTGTAAGATCCGTCATGGGCTCTCACAAGCGGTCCAAAACGGATCAATTTTGCCCTAATGCATTCTGAATGGAAAAGGATCCGCTCAGAATGCATCAGTTTGCCTCAGTTTGCCTCCATTCTGTCTCTATTCCGCTTTGGAGGCGGACACCAAAACACTGCTTGCAGCGTTTTGGTCTCTGTCTGATGAAACTGAGCGAAACTGATCCGTTCTGACACACAATGAAAGTCAATGGGGATGGATCTGTTTTCTATGTCAAAATCTGGCCCGATAGAAAACAGATCCATCCTCCATTGACTTTCAATAGTGTTCAAGACGGATCTGTCTTGGCTATGTTAAAGATAATACAAACGGATCCGTTCTGAACGGATGCAGACGGTTGTATTATTTGAACGGATCCATCTGTGCAGATCTGTGACGGTTCCGCACCAAACGCGAGTGTGAATGTAGCCTTAGGTGGTGAAGGATGAGGTTGAAAGAACTTGAGTCCAGACCTTTATTAACGTTGAACACAGCTTTACCTGAATAAACTTTAAATCAAGGAACAATCTTCCAAACTTTATCTTGGTTATCAGCAGATTTCGGCATAAGTTTCGGCTGGCAAACACAATCAGTTCTGCTACATCTAAACTCCTCAGCTTTGCTATGTTAGCTGGATCAAATAGAAACTTTCTGTCTTCTGCTGAACTTAGCTTTCTGTCGTCTGACTTTATCCTTATCTTGATCTGTATCTTTCTCTTTATCTTTACCCAGGGAATCATTCCTTTCCGCTCTGAAGCTCTCTACTTCTCTTTCTTTGGCCTAGTAGAGCAGACAGTGCTCTGCTGGCTATCACACAGTGCTCTGCTGGCTATCACACAGCCATCCCCTTACAGGGGGTAAGCTGGACACAACCTCTCCCCCTAGGGTAGACTGACCTCTGCAGGCTCGCCCAGGAGGGACGAGGGCCTGCTGCTTCCCCTTACAGACTCCCCTGACTCTCACTAACACTGAACTCCTCCCTCTCTAGAAAGGGCTGGAATGGAACTAGAAGGTTTTTCTCCACGGAAACTAGCTCTGCCAATACTGCCTCTATCTGCTGGTGAACCAGGTACATTACACTTTAACAGTCATTTGCAAGAGAATATACACATTTAGCAGGACATGGCAATAAGTATGCAAGATGACACAGGATATACAATAGAATAGTTATGGGGTGAAAAGAGTGGTAATGCCCCCATGTGGGGCGTTACATGTACATACAGATAAGAGCACTGAGGTACACTTTTACAGAAAAAATAAACAAAAACGATAATAATAATAAAACCCTAAAAATAATAAAAACCCCTAAAATAAAAAAGTTGCAAAAATAATTAGAAACCTAATCTGCCTGTATCATTAGTAGCACCTTCTATGACACTGGTGCATTATATGGGCGTATTGCACCCTTGAAATAATGTTTCCATATTGTGCAAAATCCACACAAATATTTATCCATCAATATTTTTTGTCTCTCCAAACCTACCCTATCTGCTATTAACACCTAAAATAAAAATGTTTGTAAACAGGCATTTTGCCCATTTAAATATCTAGAATAATATAAGCTAGAATAAGGGACCTTTGTTCCAAGAAATTCTAACTATTGTATTGTTATGAGCAACATGATTTTTTTCCATTTCATGTTCACCTATTTACTATCGTGATGGCCAGTTCGCAGTGTTCGCCGACGAACACATGCGATCTGCCATCTTTATTCCCAAGTCCGGCGATGCAGAGGTAAGTCCTTACTTGTGCCTGCGCCGCGAGCCGCTCTGAAACACATGCAGTCACCGGGAGCAGGCAATTCTGAGAACAGCCTTCATCGGGCTGTTCTCGGAACTGCCTGCTCCCGGTGACCGCATGTGTTTCAGAGCGGCTCGCGGCGCAGGCACAGGTAAGGACTTACCTCTGCATCGCCGGACTTGGGAATAAAGATGGCAGATCGCATGTTTTTGTCGACGAACACTGCGAACTGGCCATCACTATTTACTATGTAAGGGGTTGAGTCCGCACAACCTGCCTGCAGGTGCACATCACTATGGCAAACTACATACACAAACGGAAAATGCAAATGTGATCGCACACTGCATCCAGCACTCTGCCCTCCATGCTGGATGAGACATTGGTTTATATTTTGGCCAAAGCATAGTAAGCCACTCACCGCGTCAAGGTCGTCTCAATTGAGTGGTCCCTAACTCTTGTTCCTACCTGTTCATGGGCCATGACAGCCACATAAAATCCAGGGAATGCAGGTCAGCATGCAAGCCAAGTACACTTTGCTTGTAACCCCGTCCGGTGCCATTACAGCTTTCATCGGATCCAGGGATGCAAGTACCAACATGCATGCTGAACCCACCATATACTTCTCCTGGAGCCAGATGGCTAATGGTAGGTTCTATATAAGCAGACTCAGTTTTATACTGACTTTAAAACCAGCCTCCAGGACAGATTAACTGGTCAGGTGTGCTTGACTCAAAGGAGATCGCCACGCCTCCAATATATGCTACAAAGAAAAAAATATAAGGGGTTGAGTCCGCACAACCTGCCTGCAGGTGCACATCACTATGGCGAACTACATACACAAACGGAAAATGCAAATGTGATCGCACACTGCATCCAGCACTCTGCCCTCCATGCTGGATGAGACATTGGTTTATATTTTGGCCAAAGCATAGTAAGCCATTCACCGCGTCAAGGTCGTCTCAATTGAGTGGTCCCTAAGCATGTTGGTACTTGCATCCCTGGATCCGATGAAAGCTGTAATGGCACCGGACGGGGTTACAAGCAAAGTGTACTTGGCTTGCATGCTGACCTGCATTCCCTGGATTTTATGTGGCTGTCATGGCCCATGAACAGGTAGGAACAAGAGTTAGGGACCACTCAATTGAGACGACCTTGACGCGGTGAGTGGCTTACTATGCTTTGGCCAAAATATAAACCAATGTCTCATCCAGCATGGAGGGCAGAGTGCTGGATGTAGTGTGCGATCACATTTGCATTTTCCGTTTGTGTATGTAGTTCGCCATAGTGATGTGCACCTGCAGGCAGGTTGTGCGGACTCAACCCCTTATATTTTTTTCTTTGTAGCATATATTGGAGGCGTGGCGATCTCCTTTGAGTCAAGCACACCTGACCAGTTAATCTGTCCTGGAGGCTGGTTTTAAAGTCAGTATAAAACTGAGTCTGCTTATATAGAACCTACCATTAGCCATCTGGCTCCAGGAGAAGTATATGGTAGGTTCAGCATGCATGTTGGTACTTGCATCCCTGGATCCGATGAAAGCTGTAATGGCACCGGACGGGGTTACAAGCAAAGTGTACTTGGCTTGCATGCTGACCTGCATTCCCTGGATTTTATGTGGCTGTCATGGCCCATGAACAGGTAGGAACAAGAGTTAGGGACCACTCAATTGAGACGACCTTGACGCGGTGAGTGGCTTACTATGCTTTGGCCAAAATATAAACCAATGTCTCATCCAGCATGGAGGGCAGAGTGCTGGATGCAGTGTGCGATCACATTTGCATTTTCCGTTTGACTATTTACTATGTGTTGGGGTAGTTGCTATGCAAGTGCTTTGCATCTAAGTCTGGATTAAGGCCTCATGCACATGGCTGTTGCCGGCGTGGCCCGTATTGCGGCCTAACACAGTGGATCCGCAATATGCGAGCACCAGCGGTGTACTCACTGCATCACGGATGAGGACCCATTCACTTGAATCGGTTCACAATCTGGAGCTGCGGTGTGGAACGGTGGCACGGAACCCCACGGAATCACTATGGAGTGCTTCCGTGGGGTTTCTGTTCGTGCTTGTTCTATTTTTTGCGGTGCAGACGGATCACAGACCCATTCAACTTGATCCGTCGCGGCAGCCGTACCGATGGTGCCCATGCATTGGGGACCGCAAATTGCGAACTGTGGATGTTGTCAATTAACCTAATTATTTCAGGTAGGGCATTCCAGAGAACTGGTGCAGCTCAGGAGAAGTGGATGGTGGGTGTTAGTCGTAAATTTAGACAGAGATGAGGGAGGAGATACAGGGGGGTGCAGCACTGTGAATAGCTTTGTAGATAAGAATGAGCAGTTTAAATAGAATCCTATACCTTATTGTCTGCCAGAGTTCATACTTGCTTTATACATGTTTCTTGAGACTGACCAGTTGTACAGTTCTGCCCTACTGTAGGTCCTGGGAGTATCTGAGTACCAAAAGACACTGTTATCACTTGGGAAAGGTGACTTCTATAGGCGAAGTTGCAGTGGCCGAAGTTAAGGTGACCCCTAATGCTACACTGTGTCCCCCTGACACCATTGAGCTGGTTTCTCCAGTATCCTCCTTGGCAGAAGAAGATTCCATGTTGATGAAAGGCCTGAGCTAGCAGTCCCTCTCTGTCAGAAGGCTGATACTCTTTCCAAAGCCCTGCAGCTCAGTCATTGGGCAGGGTATCCCTGTCGAGGCATCTTCTTCTGGTCACTGGTGCACAGTCTCTCCTATTAAACTCTAGTCCCTAATCCAGAAAGTTCTAATGGAATGGGTGAAACTGTGGAATCACAGCCGTAGAAACAATGTTGCAGTTAATGGCTGCCATAGACTTGTATTCTGCCTCAATGCGAAGGACTAAGCAGTTTTCAGACGTAAACAACCATGAAAAAAGCTAAACCAGATGGTGAAAAGTTCACTGTGTCAGTTTTTTTCTCTCCAAAACTCAACTCTTCATAGTCCTTTATGACAGCAATGGAAAATTGCTAGCTTCTCAGTGCACAAGCTAGAAAGTACCAATATGTCACCAGTATTTGTTGGCTGTACATTAACCCTTTCCACAGTGCAGTGCACGTACAGTGCAAAAACTGTGTAAATTAACAGGATATATTACAATAAACAAATATAATGCAGTTCAACAATATAAAACAGTATAAGTTTAAACAGCATACACTTTAAAGTGCACTAAAGTAGTGAGTTGATGGTTTTGTATAGTAGCAATAAGGACAAATGTTCAGACTTCTTGTTCCAGGGCACTACAAAAACCAATTCTGTTGTCTTATGAAAAACCTCATAATGATGCCTGCTTCAAATTTTTCACAGTTGCATATGTCCTTTTGTGTGCGCCTGCACCGTTTGTAAACTTCTGTGGGCATAGGCTTCTTTAACTGAACTGCAAATATTCGCAGTTCAGTTGACCTGGAATAGGCAAACTTCCTGGCGTGTGCAGTTCAGTTGAAGAAGCCGATGACCACAGAAGTTCACAGATGGCACAGGAGCACACATAAAGGAGATGTGTGCCTGCTTGAGATTTGAAGGGGCATTATGATGACATTGAAGACGTTAGGCTAGGCTAGGAGGTGGAAAGAAGAAGAGGAGGGGAGGAGGGGGCTTTGTTCTGGTAGGTGTGGCTGGGCTTCTTTAGTACAGAACCTTGAATAATTAGAGAATAATTATAAAGAGCTGCTTTTAAGGGTCAATAGGAGAGCTACACTGCAATGCAAAGGGTTAAAAATGGTTGCCAATGGTGACAGACTCCCTTTAACTTGTGTGTTTGTTCTTTTGTATAACGAGGTTGGTTGTTCCCAAGGCTGCAGAATTGGACTTTGCCTATAGCAGTTGCTTTTCCCAGCTATTAATTATGTCTCTCAGTACGCAGATAGGTGCCAAATTGGATAAAAACCTGGTTGGTTACAAAAGTAACATTATGAAACACATATCAACACTGGCAGACAACAAGTACACAGAAGTAAACTCACCAATAGATGACAGTAACCGAATAATAATGGTAAACAAATGAAGTAGTTGGTAGTCCAGAAATGGAGCAGAAGATGGAGATGGTATACAGATTCCTTCCCTAAATTAACCAGCTAAGCAAGACAATCACCTGACCAGAGATCAGGTATAAGAAAGTTGAATATCAACTTCCTCCAACAATTACTAGTAAAAGATGAGCATAAGGCAACAGAGAAATCCTTGGTGTTTGAAACATTTTGTAGCTGTTTTGTATCCAATTTGGTGCCAACATGTTAACCAGTATAATCCGATGTAATTAGTATAAAATAATTTCCTTAACTGAGCAGCTGATTAACATTTGTCAGAAATATTAAACTTTTTAAAACTGTTTGTCAATTGTTTTCTAAGATTCTTTAAGATCATGCCTTTAACATCTGAATGCAATTTTCAAGTTTATTGCTTAGCATGTTACCCCAAGGCAGACTTTCAGCATTATACTAGTTGAATGTGACATTAATCATAGTACTAATGTTGGCTTTAAGTAATTGTTAACTTTTAGTACAACAGTGCCTGTTGTGAAAAGGCTCTATGGAGATTAAGCTCATAGTTTTCATATAAAATGAAGGGAAGTTGCTAAATAAAATTCCCCTGAAAAAGACAAACTAAATTGAGGAAATGAAAGCACTTGCTTGTTCATTTATATTTTTAACTTCTAATGGTAGAAAATGGCATGATTAAAAGTCCATAAAAAAGTTTGAAAGAATCACCAAGATTGGAAAAAAATAGTACTTGGCAAAGCAAGCTGTGGTTTTTCTCCACCAAAAATGCTGAAAAATTGGAGGGGGGGGGGGGGTTCCGATTCACACATAACAGTCTGAACGACTTAGAGAGTCAAAAAGCATGCCACGTTGTACAGTGGAACGAAAGAATGAAGGCTGCATATTTGAGCACAAAGTGCTCGGTATAAAAATTTAGGGCACCACTATTTACTTAAGCAAAAGATAAAATATTTTTTTGAGGGGCAGTGCGTCTTTATTCTCTTCCTCTCTTTAGATTTTATTTTGTCCAATATTACAAATAAACTAAGAAATACACAAAGAAATCTTCACTGTGTTTTTAAGGAGGTCCTTCTCACTGTCCTCCGTTCTCTGCAGGACTTCTTTAGAATGGTAAACAGTGATGTCAACTAAATCTCGTCTACTTTTATTTCATTTCTAGATTAAGTGTTCCTTAAACCCATTTCCGACATGAAATGTGGGTGTATGGGGCAGCAGAAAGTGATTCCATCAAACTGCTGCAGATGTATGTGTCACTGCGGACAGTATCTCAGATATACAGACAACCAAATAAACAAGTGTCTAGGCGAGATGCTGGGGAATGGTCACCTCCTAGCATATCCCTGACTTCTGTCCCTACGCTGCTAAGCCCACATTCAGACCTTGATGGTAGGAATAATGTGTCCTCGTGCCTGGACTGAAAACACCCTAGAATCCCTGAGATGGTGAAAGGGGAGAAGGGGCAGAAGACACACAAACAGCCTAGACCGCAAATAACAATAACAGAAACCAAACTTATCTGAGCTGGAACAGACAATCCTTCCTTCCTTGAATCCAAGGCCAGACTGAATTCTATAACCCGCGCGACCCTCTGGGAGTGAAGGCAATTTAAGCCAATGACCCCACCCAGAGCACCTGAAGGAAGGCGGATCCAGCATGATTCCAAAACAAAACAAATGGTTAGACACGTGCTGCCAATCTGACAGACCTCCGCACACCGTCCGAGTAGGGCATGACAGTATGACACTGTAATGACACAGGACTCATGGTCGGAGTCCAGAGTATTAGCAGTGGGAGACACCTGTAATGTGCAAAAAAATTAAATATAAACAACAAACAAGCTGTGCATAATTAGTATTGCTGCTTTCCAACTGAACCAACTTATTATGTAAAAAATATCTTATTGGTATTGTCAACAACGGCTCGCAGAAGGCTGGCTTAACCAAATTAGGTTTGCGTCCCTTGCGTAATTACTGTAAATTGGGGACGCTAAAATGAAAATAAAAAAGTCTTTATTCACTATCACTCAATTAAAAAGGTTAGGAAGGATGTGTTAAACACACAGTAACAAATAGTTGTCAGTGGTAGCAATGAACGTTGCAGGTAATAGACTGAAATAAACCTGCAAACCCAAATTGCCATTTGCGCCCCAGACTTAAAGGGTGCCCAATTGTTACCACTGATAAAAGGCTACAGCATATTACAGGGTATAGTTCTACCCCATCTGTGCTTCAGTAGCCTACCTTGACATAACCCGACTGACTGCACAATCAGATCATGTAGCATGGTGTCATAGACTCAATATACCCTTAATTGAAACAACACGTAAATAATTTTCCACTCTTAGAGTATTAAATAGGTTTTTATTTATTGACTGAATAAAGAATCATCTTATCAACACCGGTGAGTGCCGCCTTTTCTATTTTTCTCCGTATGGTTATAAACTTATGTTACTTAACCCCTTCCCGACATATGACGTAATAATATGTCATGGCAGCAAGTGACTTGCCGCATTTTGACGTACTATTATGTCATGGTGATCGGGCGGGCACTGGATCGGTGCACGCCTGATCACTGCAGGGGCCCGGCAGTCCCTGATAGCCGAGCCCCTGCTGTATCCACGAGCGTTGCTTTAAAAGCCAATGCTGGCAGATTAACCCCTTCTATTCCGTGGTCAGCGCTGACCGCTGCATAGAAGGGGTTTGCAGCGGGTGAGGGAGTCCATTGGGTCCCCGCGCTGCTGTGGGAGGCCCGATGGGTGACAAGGCAGTCCGATGCCATGCAGAGGCTGCCCAATGCCTTGCACGGCAACGGGACCTGCCTTCTATGGGGGACGAGGAGATCTGGCCCCAGACTGGGTCTTCTAGGCAACTTGTTAGTGTATTACTCTGTGTAATACACATTTTTCTTTAATTCTTCTGGCACACCTAAAGGGTTAACAAAGTTTGTAAAATCAGTTTTGAGTAACTTGAGGGGTGTAGTTTCTACAATAGGATCATTTATGGGGGGTTTCCACTATGTAAGCCCCACAAAGTGACTTCAGACCTGAACTGGTCCTGAAAAAGTGGGTTTTGGAAATTTTCTTAAAAATTGTAAGAATTGCTTCTAAAATTCTAAGCCTTCTAACGTCCTAAAAAAATAAAATGACATTTACAAAATGATGCCCACATAAAGTAGACATATGGGGAATGGGAAGTAATAAATATTTTATGAGGTATCACTTTCTGTTTTAAAAGCAGAGAAATTGAAATTTAGAAATTTTTACATTTTTCATAAATAAAGGTGAAATATATTGACTCAAATGTATGACTGTCATGAAGTACAATGTATCATGGGAAAACAATCTCAGAATGGCTTGGATAAATAAAAGTTTTCCAAAGCTATTACCACATAAAGTGATAAGATTTGCAAAAAATGGCCTGGGCAGAAGAGCGAAAACTGGCCCGATGTAGAAGGGGTTAACCTGCATGGAGAACGCCTGAGAAAAAAAGAAAAATAATAAGCATTTTAACTAGAGATAAGAGAATTTCCCAAAATTCATTTTGGGTCCGAATTGGTACAATTCGCAGTCAGAAACAATTTGCTCTGCATAAGTTCTCTGTAAATCAAAAGTGCCTCAGTTGTCCTTAAAAGTTGTGGAGAATACTCTGAAATCTCCTAGGACTGTATCAAACCCTTTTCAAGCTCTCTTTACACTAAGATAGCATTAGTAATATCAAAATGACAGTGACATATATGGCAATAGGCAAATCGAGGATAGCTGGTGGTAACAGACAACTTGTTTAAAACCACACTGCACTTTCGGATATATATTTTTTAATTAAAGAAATGTCCAAAAACGGTCCCTCTTTAGTGGCAGATGCCTTCTTCTCTGTCTTCTGATCAGTAAAATGGTGATTGCCATTTTGACCAATTCATGCAGGACAAAAGTTTCAGATTTGCAAAAATTTGAATCTTTTGAGAAATTCCTGATTTATGTAGAGAAAAATTGATCATCTCTAGCTTTAACTGTGCAAAATAAAAAAAAACATAAAAAATAGAAATTTGATATTGCTTAAATAATTTTATTCATCTGACCTCCCAAAAATTGAATAAAAAATGTACCAAAATGCCATATGTATCCCCAAATGGAAAAACTAAAACTAAAAGTAACTCCAAAAACAAGGCATAATATAAAAACTAATGTTGTGGCTCTTAGAACAGGGTAAAACAAGAACAAGTGAAAGTATTTGTGTTGTTCAAAAGGAGTAAAACATAAACATATTGGTTTGGTATCACCGTCATTGCATTAAACAGCCAAATAAAGCTAACACCATTTTTAACACATAACAGTGAATGCTGTTTAAAAATGCTGAGTTTTTTTTCCATTCCCCCCCCCAAAAAAAATAATACCAAAGGTTTCTCAATGCATTATATGGATTATGTACCCATTAAAATGCAAAACTTGACCCTCAAAAAAACAAGCCATCATACTGTGCATACAGAAAAACTTATGGCTCTTGGAAGGCAGAAGAGATGAAAAATGCAGCATCATAAAGACAAAAACTGACTGCAGTTGTAGGGGATTAAAGTACACAAAAAAAGGGTATTTTTTGGACCATGCTTTAAGGTAAACGTAATGCCTGGATCCCTGGAGGTGATCTCTCAGCCCCTTTGCTACCCGAGGCAAAAAAATACTAAATTAAATAGCATCTCTCTTTCCATATATTGGAGGCAGTTCTAACCATGCCTCATGGATGGGGCACCCCTGGTTGCAGGTATGTATGGTTTCTTATACAGTATATCTACAATTAGGGAAAGGCCATAATTCCTGGGGTTAAACACAGGTCTCTTCATTTTCCAACAAGACCTACTTTAAATATTCTCTTGTGCTGTTTGTATTCCCCATATCTATTCAGCTACAGTAAATTCTTTAATTTATGCTGTGCATGTCTCTAGGGTTTGTAGAAGTGTCAATCTATGTCTTTTACAAGCTTACCATATAATTACAGTCCCTCGTCAATAGTCTTTGTCGTTAAACAGCTAATGACAACTGTTATAATGTGCTCGTTTCCACTGCGTCTGCAAAGAAAGCCGTCACATTGAACAGCTCCCCATTATTACTGAATTTGCAACAGCTTTAAAAGACAACGCATAGATTTGCTGTAAACAACAAAGTAATGGCCAGATAGGGGGTGTTTCCTGCTAAAAGTGAAATCTGTTCTCAGTACTGAGATGTGTGTGAGGAGGGTGAGGATATAAATATTAATGTCTACTGTACATGTGGGCCAAACCTGCTGCAAAGATAATGATGTTATAAAACTGCATATACGCCAACAGTCCTGGAATTGGGAAGGGAAATCCTATGGACTGGAACCAAAAGTTGGTAAAGTTTATGCAAATCTACAACAAAAGTGGGCGTTTTGGGGCATTCCTGGGGGGAGAAGCTTAAAGGAAATGTGTCACCCAAAAATTTATCTGCCAGCTAAAACCAGATAGTAACACATCTTTTTTCTAATCTGATTTTATTATCTGATTGTAGATTTTTTAATTTTATTTCCTAAACATGATTACAGGGGCGGCCATTTTGGTCTATCATACCCCCTGTGTTGCTGGAGGATGTGTTTAATTTATAATGAGGCACACACCTTGTCATAAATTAGGTGCAACTTCCAGCACTCCGTGGGTCTAGACTAAATTCTATGGCATCTTTGAGCTGAAAATCGACATAAAAGAAGATAAATTTACCAGGCCAGATGCCCTTGACACCTGCCCAACCTCACCACACTCCCTTTTTGGAAAAACTGCAGAGGGCGGAGATTTAGGCTCAATCGTGTTTAAAAAGTCTCAAACACAAGGTTTGCAACTTTTTTGCGTTGTGATGTAATATATTATTGACCAGACATAAAATCTGAAATGTTTAACAAAATAGGTTAGGATCAATGTACAGTATGAGTATTGTGCAGGTGGTGTAGCTTTATTGTAGGCTTATACTGTAGCTTTATTATGAGACGATTACTTTTCAGGATAAGTTGCCATTTGTGTGTTCTATGAGTGCTAACACTATTTATGGCCCTTATATAGCTTCTTTAATCTACATTTTTTTTGTAGTTTTTCCCCCTGCAGACTCCAGCTATAATTAGGCTACTTTCACACTCGCGTTTTGAGCGGATCCATCATGGACGGATCCGTTCAGATAATACAACTGTCTGCATCCGTTCAGAACGGATCCATTTGTATTATCTTTAACATAGCCAAGACCGTTTTCTATTGCGTCAGTGAAAACGGATCCGTCTCCATTGACTTACATAGTGTGCCAGGACCGTTTGGCCCAGTTTAGGCTCAGTTTCATCAGACGGATACTAAAACGCTGTAGGCAGCGTTTTGGTGTCCGTCTCCAAAGCAGAATGGAGACTGAACTAATGCAAACTGATGCATTCTGAGCGGATCCTTTTCCATTCAGAATGCATTAGAATCCAAACTGATCCGTTTTGGACCGCTTGTGAGAGCCCTGAACGGATGTCACAAACAGAAAGCCAAAACGCGAGTGTGAAAGTAGACTTATCAGTTCTCCCAGATCTGGTGGGTAGAAACTAGCTGGTATCATATACAATATTCATGGATGCAGGAGATTCTGCTGGAGCTTCTGCAGGAGGTTTCCTGGATCACTTTTTGGAAGCCAAAATCAGGAGTGGTTCATAAAAGGAAAGTGTAAAGGACAGATACAATGGCTCCTGTTTTTTGAATTCATTCCTGATTTTGTCTTCCAAAACTGCATCAGGAAACTTGACTGTGTTTCTGTACCCTTACTCTCTCTAACACATCAGAATCCCTTTAGAAGCACTATATAGGACAATATAGAGAAGTATTAAGCAGTAGTAGTGCAGTGACCCAGCGAATCACTGCTAAATGTTAATTGTTATAAACACATATATCTCTATGCACTATGTATTCCAAATAATTGTGTATGTGTATGGACATAAAAACAGTTAACACTGGCAGTCTTGGTTAGGTTGCTATGGAGACTGGCTGATCCGGTCTCCTCTGGTTAGTTAGAGAGTCTTAACTGAGCAGAGCTAGAGACAAGACCTAGGTGTGAACTCCTTCGAAGTAGGCACAAGAGAAAAGCGTCATCCAGGAAACACCATTTCTACTCTCATCAGCCTGGGAATTGCAGGAGTAAATGAGAATGGATTTCCACGACTGTGGTTATTTGGAAAGAGTGTGTTTAGAGTGAGACTCAGGAAGGACTACTACTACAATCACTGCTACTGCTTATACACAACCAATGGCAGAGACCCACTCTGTAACATACTCCAGGACTGTGCCTTTTCTGCTCTATGAACTACTACTCCCATTATCTATTAAGTAATTGAAACCAAACGAGCCTGGTCATTGACTCCATTAACCTTTCCCTGGCCCTGCACCTGCCCTCCTGCCTTGCCAACTATACAACATCAAGGGCACCCCATCTATCACTAGGTGGGAGTCCCCAAAAGGCCCAGGAAAGAAAGGGTGCACCCTCCATTTACGACCCTAGGGAGCACCAGAGTGAGCACAGCCACCATGAACCACTACTTCTCCTATCTGTGCTACCACTCCCATCCTCCTTAAAGCTGTCCTCAGCTGGTCCATGCAATAATGTGAAAAAAGTGCTATTAGCTTTCTGTCTGTCTGTGTCTCTCTCTCTGCAGCTCACTCCTCCCCTCCCCTTTCTATAGGCTTCTACAGGCGTTTGTAATCTGATCCTTCAGTGAGCTCACAGCCCATAAAATACCCTGATAACAGGAGAATAAAATATTTTTCTCTGACAAGATAAATGACAAAAGTTTCTTATATTTCCCTGTGCTATTGAAAAGTGTCTGTTTAAACATTTACAGCTAAGGGTTGTTTATACCATAAAATGAGCCATAGGATCCCAAGGAGTAGGCCCAGGTAGAGAGAACATGTAAAGCATTCTTAAAATTCTCCATCGAGGCACTACAATGTTAGAAAAAAGTAACTTAAGTAGAGTGTGGGGTAGGGTGTGGGGTTGCTATGAGGAGCTCTTATTTTCATCATAGATATTGGAACTCCTCTCTTCTCTATGCCACTGTTTAGAGTACAAAAATGTGCCGTATTTCTTACTTTTGTACTGGTAGTGTGACCTACAATATTCTCTGCAGGTCTACCTAATTGCATTCCAATATGTGTATTGCTATTAACCCTAAGAGGACCCTGCGATTTTCCGTTTTTGCATTTTCATTTTTCACTCCAGAGTCATAACTTTTTTATTTTTCCATTCACATAGCCGTATAAGGGCTGTTTTTTTGCAGGACAAGTTGTACTTTCTAATGGCACCAATTAATATTGCATATGATTTAGCAGGGAACGGGGAAAAAAGGCACTTTCACCACAGTTTTATGGGTTTGGTTTTTATGGCATTTCCTGTGCTGTAAAATTGACCTGTTACCTTCATTCTCCAGGGCAGTGCAATTACAAAGACACCACACTTGTAGAGTTTTTCCTGTGTTTTAATACAAAAAAAAAAACATTATTTATTTTTCTTGCCATATTCTAACTCCTATAACTTTTTTATATTTATGTCTATTGAACTGTAGTGAAGGGTCATTTTTTACGGGGTGATCTATACATTTTAGTGATACCATTTTGGAGTGTGTGTGAGTTTTTGATCACTTTCTATAATATTTTTTGTGGTGGTAAAGTGGCAAAAAATGGCAAATTGGCCATTTAGAATTATTTTTTTCTATTACAACACTAACCATATGGAATAAATAGTTATTTTTGAATAGTATAGGTGTTTTCCGATGCGGCAATGCCTATGATGTTTTTTTTTATTATTTATTTGTATTGTAATTTTGAGGAAAGGTGGGAAAATGCAAACTTTTTTTTTTAAGTCACCCTAGGTGACTATAACCAGCAATCATTAGATTGCCAATTGTATTCTGTAATGGGTATTTATCCATCACAGAACACACATTCACTGTATTCCAATACAGTGCTGCCACCTGCAGGCCTGTATTGGAATATACCAGTGATAGGTATCGGAGTCTGCTTGAGGCTCCGGGCTATCACTGGCATATAACAGCTTCCTTGATCTCAGCTGGGGAAGGCTGTTACGCACGCAGGAGAATGCGGGTCCCGCATCTTCACCATTCAGATACCACGGTCACATTGGACCACCATCTGAAGGGTTAAATGTATGAGATCAGCCTTATGGCTCAAGACAAACATTAGCCCTAGGCCTCTGGTATTTGAAACAGCAGAAACCCACAAGTGGTTGCAACTATTAAAGCGATGACTTCCGGTGTACATCTAAGGAAGAGGTCACAAGGGGTTAACTGTCTGTATAATCATCAATTGCATATTATGAAATGATTCGATAGCATAAGACTGTGCAGGGACACCCCCCAAGTTGTTAACACCCCTCTGTACCCTTACTGCTGACTGCTAGCAATTAATTCATAACTTCTAGTTGACATAATAAAGGAATGGCACAATATAGACACATAAGAATAGATGCTCCAGAATAGTTATTACATGAGGAATGCATGAAGCTATTAAAACAGGCGTGTCAGAAGTGGTGAAAGTACCTCTTTAAGTGTTTTTAAGAGCCTATGTCAGCATGATCAACCCCATTAGACCAGACATACTGGCCTGGTAGGGTTGATAATGCTGATTAAAATGATGCACCTCCACTCATTGACAGGATTAGACATCAGCAGAGCTGTGTCCTAGCATGTACATATCATATACACTACTTACTGTAGCCTTAACTTGTAGAGAATATAGGTTTTCTATGCTTAGAATGCTAATACATATTACTGGTTTATCCACAGGCACAATATATGATTATAAAGAAAAACCAGTAATATGTTTATGCTTTCTAAGTATAGAAAACCACTTTCTCAAAATGATAAGGCTGTAGCCTGAAGGGGAGTGGTCAGCCTTGCATGTAGATGTCCCAGGTTCAAATCCCAGAAGAGACTTCTAGATTATTTTCTTCAGTTATTTTTTTTCTCCTTCATTTAACCCATAATACAAGGCTGTAGCCTTACTATATTGAGAACAGATAATAGATTGTTCCCAATAATTTAGCTAAATATGGTCCAGCAGTCTAATAGGCACTTAAATCTAAGGTATTATCTCTTACAGGCTTTGGCCACCACATGTGATAGGGGTTTTAACAGCACACAGGTGCCTCAACATGTGTATATACTCTGCCTCTAGAAAAGCAGAAATTTTGACAGTTTGATGTTCTTGAGCACTCAGGTCTACATTAACATCAGCCATGACGAAATAACATCAGCCATGACGTCAGATATTGGTGTAGATATAGGAATTGCGTTGGTTGAAATTGTGACCAAGCATCAAATCCTAGAGGGCCCAAAGGCTGCTATTCAATGTCATACTAATAGATGGAAGCAATTTGTTATTTAGGCCATGACAATTTTTGGGACCGTGACCTTATTAATCACATCACCTAATTAATCACATCATTTAATAAAAATCTTATGGTTGTTTCATTAAATGCTATGTACACCTTTGCAACTCAAGTTTTTATTGTCCTAATGCTTGGAAATAAAAAAATGAAGCAACTTTTCAGATTGGTCTTGATTAATACCTCTTACCATTTTGTGGTAAGCTCCTATGCAGACTCATGTGTCTGACTATGGTCTGACTGATTGTTATCAAGATATAAGGGAAAAGTGGAGAAGAGTATGATGGTAGCTTTGATGTGTAGATCTGCATCTACATTTTACTAATGTACATCACAGTTTTTTTATTAAAGGGGTTGCCTGGGATTTTAAAACTGATGACCTATCCTCAGGATAGGTCATCAGTGTCTGATCGGTAGGGGTCCGACACTCGGGATCCCACCGATCAGCTGTTTGAGTAGACACTGGCACTCCAAGGAAACCAGACCAGCTTCTTTTTAAAAATGGGCTGTCCCTTAATGGGAAAATTTCAGTCAAAATGACTTTCTGATATGTGATGTTAAATGAGTTAAATGTTTCGAAAATCGTATTGGAGAAGTCTGTTGTCTTGGACCCTCTTTGATTTTCACAACAAAAAGGCTTGGTTGAGAACTTGTAAACCTTTTTGACACTGCTAAGAGATTTCACCTACTGGAAATCTGTCACAACTTTCTGGGCAGTATGCTAAAGACCCATTTACATGAGCCAATACACAGTGCTATGATCAGGAATGAACCATTCCTTCCCGATCATTGCCTGCTTGTCTAAACTGCATTTACTTGCAGCAATCACCCCTCTGTATGGGGATGAACAATTGTTGCTACGATCTTTTTTTCCTTTACAGTTGCATTGTTTGTCAGCTGCACATTACTGCTTACACAGGACGATGTGCTGCTGAAAGCTGATGATTTTATATGCTGCATAAAGGAAGGACCACCCGACAATGTCGACTGACTGGCAACACATTTTCATGGGGCAATTATTGGGAACGAGCCTTTGTAGAAATGTTTCCTCTGGAATATTGGAGCAATAATCTTCCCATGTAAATGGAACCTGAGATGTTGTGACACATTTTCAGTAACTGAAATCTCAGAGAAATGCCAAGCTCTCTATAGAGCTCCTTTTTTTTTCTGGAAATCAGTGGTACTGATTAGAGATGAGCGAATCAAAGTTGACGAAGTGGAATTCGATCCGAATTTCAGGAAAAATTTGATTCTCACTGAATCCGAATTTTCGCACGCTCGGTAACGAATAGCATTTTTTCCTAAAATGCCTGCTACACGGGTTAGGACATGGAGCAAGGAACTCTAGGAACGAGAGATCACCCACAATGCCATGCATGCAGCCAATCAGCAGCCAGCCAGCCCTGTGATGTCACAGCCCTATAAATTGCCTCAGCTAACTTGGATTCTGCCATGTTCCAGTGTGCTTAGTGCAGGGAGAGATGTTAGCAGGCGCTAGGGACAGTGCTAGAAAAGACTTGAAAACTTATATTTTGCTCAATAGAAGTTCAGGGAAAGAGCATTAGAAGTGTAGGGAAAGGATAGGGAGAAATTATTACACAGTATTGAAGCAGAACAGGGTTCAGTAGGGAAGTTTACAGCCTGGGTAATAGAATAGGAACAATCCTATTACACCTTGCTGCACTGACTGCGGATCCAAATTGCATTATACAGCTCTGTAATTGCAGCAAACCATTCTTGTTATTGAGGTGCAAGTGCTGTTTAATACAGCCATTAACGGGGTTTATTAGGAAAGTGGAAATATTTATCCGTCTTATTTGCCCTTGTGCAGTGCAGTTATATGTTCCAAAGCATTTTTTGGATTGTATTAGTGGGAAAAAAGGGCTTATTAGCCGTTGTGTGGTGAAGTGAAAAAATGACAGCCCTTTTTGGCATGTATTAGTGGCAAAAAAATATATATTTGCAGTTCAGCGGTGCAGTTATATGTTCTAAAGCCCTTTTTGGCTTGTATTAGTGGCAAATAAAAAATATATTTGACGTTCAGTGGTGCAATTATATGTTCAAAAGCCCTTTTGGCATGTATTAGTAGCACAAAAAAAATATTTGCCGTTGTGTGGTGAAGTGAGAAAATTACAGCCCTTTTTGGTGTGTATTAGTGGCAAAAAATATATATTTGCCGTTCAGCGGTGCAGTTATATGTTCTAAAGCCCTTTTTGGCTTGTATTAGTGGCAAATAAAAAATATATTTGCTGTTCAGCGGTGCAATTATATGTTCAAAAGCCCTTTTGGCATGTATTAGTAGCACAAAAAAAATATTTGCCGTTGCGTGGTGGTGAGAAAATTACAGCCCTTTTTGGCGTGTATTAGTGGCAAAAAATATATATTTGACGCTCAGCGGTGCAGTTGTATGTTCTAAAGCCCTTTTTGGCGTGTATTAGTGGCACAAAAAAAAGTATTTGCCGTTGTGTGGTGAAGTGAGAAAATTACAGCCCTTTTTGGCCTGTATTAGTGGCAAAAAAATATATATAATTTGCCGTTCAGCAGTGTAGTTTATTTTCTAAAGCTCTTTTTGGCGTGTATTAGTGGAAAAACAATATATATTATTTGCCGTTCAGCAGTGCAGTTATATGTTCTAAAGCCCTTTTTGGCGTGTATTAGTGGAAAAACAATATATATTATTTGCCGCTCAGTAGTGCAGTTATATGTTCTAAAGCCCTTTTTGGTGTGTATTAGTGGAAAAAAGAAAAGGGTTTATTAGCTGTTGTGTGGTGAAGTGAGAAAATTACAGACTTTTTTGGAGTGTTTTAATTTCCTTTTTATTTATTTGTTCTAAAAGTATTTCAGACAGAGAAGTGCTATGCCCTGCACAGGGGAGTGACAGAGGCCTTAATATTTCTGGCGCAGGCACAGGTCGCAGCAGAGTAAGGGGGCGTGGCAGCAAGAGGCCTGAGCTTCCGTTGTCATCTAGAGGTCGTGTCTTGACCAGCAACCCAGCAGTTTTTGAATGGTTGACTCAGTCATCCACTTCGTCCCAAGTGACATCAGACACCTCCAGCCAAGAGTCGGTGGGTTCGTCAGACACAATCCTTAGTTGGCATGGTCTGGGAACAGGCCCTGTGCCCTTAACTGTCCTCAACCTGCCTCTGTCCTTTTCTGTTCCCTCAGCCAGAGAAGTACTATATGCTGTGGGCTCAGCTCCACTATACAGCAAGGACGAACTACTAGAGGACAGTCAGCAGCTACTGGCCAGCCAAGATCCGCCGCTTCCTCCAGTAGGTGGGCAAGTAGTGATGAGGAGAGTGGCGTGGGAGCTGGTGTTGCGAGCGGTCAGGCTCCTGACCCAGAGACCGTTGAGGAGGACATCAGTGACGTGCAGACAGTACTCGATGATGTAGCTGATCGCACTTGGGAGCTGGGTGAATTAGGGGCTTCATCATAATCGGGAGAAGATGGTGGCAGCTTGCCCGTGAGGCAGTGGCAGAGCCAGTAAGTCACTGGCCTGGCCAGGAGTCAGCAGGGTGACAGCAGTGGCAGGTCGGGAGCCAAATGTGCCCGGGGTAGACCACCCACTTCGTAGGAGCCTACCTGCCCGGAAAGTAGTGGTGCAAGGGTTCACAGAAGCAGCGGCGGTAGCAGTCCGTCAGTGTGGAGTGTTGGGGGTAAAGTCACTTACTTGGCGGCGGTGTGGCAGTTTTTTGTTAAGCCGCCGGAGGAGGTGAACATGGCCATTTGTAGAATCTGTGGGCAGAAGGTGAAGCGTGGCCATGGCACCACGGCCCTGCATCAACATATGCAGCGTCACTATAAAGTGGCCTGGGAGAACCGTGGCTCCGATGTGATGGTCCAGCCTGCCCCAGCAACCGCTCCATCACCCAGTGGCACGCACCCGATTTCAGGCAGTCAAGGCTCCACCATCTCAGCCGAAGGGAGCTTTCTGTACTTCCCATCATCTGCTGGTCCTGATGCTCCTCCTCCTCCTACTCCTCGTCAGTTATTCCGACAGCAACTGATCACCGAAGCGATTGGCAAGAGACAACAGTATGCGTGCACTCATCCAACGGTGCAGAAGCTGAATGTGCTCCTGGCCAAGTTGCTGGTGCTGCAGTCCCTCCCTTTCCAAGTGGTGGACTCTGCACCTTTCAGAGAACTGATGGCTTGTTCTGAGCCGAGGTGGAAAGTCCCAAGCTGTCATTTCTTTGCCAAAAAGGCAGTACCAGCCCTGCACACGTATGTACAGTTGTGTTCAAAATAATAGCAGTCAGACATCACTAACCTGACCAATCACTGTTTTTGGTAGAAATTATATTTCTACATGGCAAATAATTTACTAGCAGGTGTAGTAGAGTAATAGAAATCCAACAGACCCAACAGTCATGACATGCATGCTGCTGATTCTGTGTAATTGAATCACTAATTGAAAGGGGCATGTTCAAAATAATAGCAGTGTGGAGTTCAATGAGTGAGGTCATTTATTCTCTGAAAAACAGGTGGCAATTATTGCCCTTATTTAAGGAAGGAAGGCAGCAAATGTTGTACATGCTGGTTACAGTGCATTTCTCTCTGAAATTCTGAGGAAAATGGGTTGTTTCAGAAATTGTTCAGAAGAACAGCGTACCTTAATTAAAAAGTTGATTGGAGAGGGGAAAACATATAAAGAAGTGCAGAAAATGATAGGCTGCTCAGCTAAAATGATCGCAAATGCTTTAAAATGGCAACCAAAACCTGAAAGACGTGGAAGAAAGCGAAAAACTACCATTCAAATGGATAGAAGAATAGCCAAAATGGCAAGGAATAGACTTTTGGGTCTAGTGGCCGGAGACAGTTTGTCAGACGACCCCCAAACACTGAATTCAAGCCACAGTACACGGTGAAGACATGGTGGTGCAAGCATCATGATATGGGGATGTTTCTCATACTACGGTGTTGAGCCTATTTTTCGCATACTAGGGATCATGGATCAGTTTGAATACATCAGATTACTTGAAGAGGTCATGTTGCCTTATGCTGAAGAGGATATGCCCTTGAAATGAGTGTTCCAACAAGTCAACGACCCCAAACACACCAGTAAACGTGCAACATCTTGGTTTAAGACCAACAAGATTGACGTTATGGAGTGGTCAGCCCAATCCCCGGATCTTAATCCAATAGAAAACTTGTGGGGTAACATAAAAAATGCAGTTTCGGAGGTAAAACCAAGAAATAGAGAACTGTGGAATGTAGTCCAATCAGCCTGGCCAGAAGTTGGTTGACTCCATGCAACACAGATGTACAGTAGTTCTCAGAAACAGTGGTTATACAACAAAATATTGGTTCAGTGATTCAAAGGAAAGCAAATCTTCAAACATTTTTCAGTTTATATAGTGAATGTTTGAGTTTGTAAAGAAGAATACAAACACTGATATTTTTTTTTAACATTCTAATATTCACTGTTCTTTAATTTTTTTAGAGGAACAGCACAAATTTTATATATTTTTCTTCATGTTTTGATTTGGAATAGAATGTGTAGTGTTCCCAATGCATTTGTGTGTATGTAAATAAAATCTATTAGAAGGATTTTGTGCTTTATTCACTTTTTTAAACACGCTGTTATTATTATGAACACAACTGTAGAACAGAAAGTGGGCCAGTCCTTTAGCGTGTCTGTGTCTGCCAAAGTGCACGGCAGCGCTGACGTGTGGAGCTGTAACTACGGTCAAGGACAATACATGTCCTTTATGGCCCACTGGGTGAATGTTGTTCCTGCACAGCCACACGAGGCAACTTGGCCAGGTGACGCCACTTCCGCCTCCCCGTTCTCACGCCATTGGTCCTGCGACAATGTCCGCCTCTGCCTCCTCATCCTCCACGTGTCCTCAGCCTCCACTGCAGGGACAATTCACAGTGCCCATCCAGCATACTACATGTCCAGGGCACGGCGGTGTCACGCTGTTCTGGACCTCGTTTGCCTGGGTGAACGGAGTCACACAGGGGAGGAACTGCTCCGTGTCCTTCATAAAGAAATTAAATCCTGGGTTTCTCCGTGACAACTCAAAATCGGAACCATAGTGACCAGCAACGGGAAGAACATGGTGTCAGTGCTGCGTCCAGGAGGGCTGAGCCATACGCCCTGAATGGCACACGTGTTCAATCTGGTTGTCAAGCGGTTCCTGAAGTCTTCCACTCATCTGCAAGACATCCTAAAAATGGCCAGGAAACTTTGCATGCACTTCAGCCACTCGTACACCGCAAAGCACACCCTCCTTGAGCTGCAGCGGCAGAATGGCATCCCCCAACATAGCCTCATATGCAACGTTTCCACCTGTTGGAATTCCACCGACTATACGAACAAATAAAAGCCATAAATGATGATCCAAGCAGACAGGAGTACTCCCCTGTGTAACTTCAATGTCAGCCAGTGGCAGCTCATGCGTGACACCTGCCGTTTGCTCAGGCCCTTTGAGGAGGCCACGGTACTTGTCAGTCGCCAGGACTACGGCATGAACAATGTAATTCCACTGCTTCATGTCCTGGAACAGATGCTGGTAAATCTGGCTGGTCAGGGGACTGGAGACGTGGCGCCCAGATCTCACGGTAACATGAGACTTGTGGGGGCTTAACTGGAGGAGGAGGACATTGGAGCACAAGCAATGTGTAGCGAAATGGGTGGTTTTCCTACACAGGTGACAGGAGAGGAAGAGCAGGAGCAGCCAGAGGAGCTACAGGGCGATTTGAAAGACTAGGCAGAGGACCCAGACACACCATGGCAGTATGCAGTTTAGATGGAGGCAGGGAGTCCCTCCGAGTCACTTGCACAAATGGCCCGATGCATGCTCACTTGCTTGCGTAGTGTCACCATTCGGCAGAGGGATGACTTCTGGCTCTCCACCTTGTTGGACCCTCGCTACCGGTCCAGAATGGGAGCCTTTTTTACACCCGCTGAGAGGGAGGACAAACTAAACTACTATAGAGACATCCTATGTAGTCAGTTGGCCGCTGCCTCTCTGTGCCATCGTCCATCCTCTCGCAGGTCTGACCGGGGGGGCGCTCTGCGTTTACGTTTCTCTGCCATGGCTGCTGTGGTAGGGTGGGGGGTAGCTGGTACTGGTATTGCCAACCACCTCCCCACTCTGTCACAGGGTCACTCTGTGGTCTCCTGTTGCTGCTGCCACCTCCACACTTTGTCAGCATCTCCTGATGCTGCTGCTACCACAACACTGTCACTGCCACTCTGTGGCCTCCTGATGCTGCTGCCACCTTCACACTGTCATTGTGCCACCCTGTCGCCTCCTCCTGATGCTTCTGCTGCCGCCACCTCCACATTATGTCACCTTGCCAATCTGTGGTCTCCTGATGCTGCTTCCACTTCCACACTATGTCACCTTGCCACTCTGTGGTCTCCTGATGCTGCTGCCACCTCCACACTATGTCACCTTGCCACTTTGTGGTCCCCAGATGCTGCTGCCACCTCCACACTCTGTCATTGTGCCACTCTGTGGTCTGCTGATGCTGCTGCCACCTCTACACTATGTCACCTTGCCACTCTGTGGACTCCTGATGCTGCTGCCACCTCCACAATATGTCACCTTGCCACTCTGTGGTCCCCTGATGCTGCTGCCACCTCTACACTATGTCACCTTGCCACTCTGTGGACTCCTGATGCTGCTGCCACCTCCACAATATGTCACCTTGCCACTCTGTGGTCTCCTGATGCTGCTGCTACCACAACACTGTCACTGCCACTCTGTGACCTCCTGATGCTGCTGCCACCTCCACACTGTCATTGTGCCACTCTGTGGCCTCCTGATGCTACTGCTGCCACCTCCACACTGTCATTGGGCTACTCTGTGGTCTCCTCATGCTGCTTCCACCTCACCACTATGTCATACGGCCACTCTGTGGATTTCTATTGCTGTTCCCACTCTCCTCACTTCATGACTGGGCCTCTATTTTGCCTTTCGGCCTGGCTGGCGTCATCATTTATTTGACCCTTCTTCTGATCTGTCAGAAGGAAGGAAAAATGAGATGTACAACGGATCCTGTCTATGTAACAGCTCTAAGATCTGCATTATATGGTCCCTATTTTGCATCAGAATTGGCTTATGATTTGGTAGCCAAAAGCAGGAGTGGGTACAAAACACAGAAGACATGCAAATATTCCATTCATGTGTCTTCTCTGTTTTAGATTCAAAAAATGCTGATCAGATATGGACCAAAAATACAGTCATGTGAATAGGGCTTTAATGTTAATTGTTCATCTAAAACCAGCAGGAAAAAAATTATCTCTGAAAAGTATTTTAAAATAAAAAATATGGATTCGTTATCGAATTTTCAGTGCAGGATAATGAACAATCAGAGCTCATTCACAACACTTATTCCAACAATCTAGAATTCTATATTTCAGCTACATAATGCGTTTTCTATAATGCAGCGCTCTAATGCTTCTGTGTCTTGTGAAATGTATGTCTGTATTGACATGAAAATGTTTTACTGTTTTGTGATGATCTCACTAATTCATAATTCATCTGTACATCCCCGTTACATATTTGCCAAGAAGTATTGTGATGCATGTCGGCATTTTTATGGCAGTTTATAATATATTGAAAGGGATAGTTAAAACACCAATGACATACTTAAAATTCATAGTGTGGATGATTATGCCAAATGCTGTTAGGTCTGTAACTAAAAGCTCCCTCTGGAATTTTTATCTCGGTAATTCTTCCCATTGGCAGTATTTAAGGTCTTTCACTCATGCTGAATGGAACACATTAGCACTGAAAATGTTATCAGAACCTATAGGACCTATTAGACATTTTGACACCTGAAATGTGTTTTACTGTCGTCTACAGTGGCGGAAATAATTATTTGACCCCTCACTGATTTTGTAAGTTTGTCCAATGACAAAGAAATGAAAAGTCTCAGAACAGTATCATTTCAATGGTAGGTTTATTGTAACAGTGGCAGATAGCACATCAAAAGGAAAATCGAAAAAATAACTTTAAATAAAAGATAGCAACTGATTTGCATTTCATTGAGTGAAATAAGTATTTGAACCCCTACCAACCATTAAGAGTTCTGGCTCCCACAGAGTGGTTAGACACTTCTACTCAATTAGTCACCCTCATTAAGGACACCTGTCTTAACTAGTCACCTGTATAAAAGACACCTGTCCACAGAATCAATCAATCAAGCAGACTCCAAACTCTCCAACATGGGAAAGACCAAAGAGCTGTCCAAGGATGTCAGAGACAAAATTGTAGACCTGCACAAGGCTGGAATGGGCTACAAAACCATTAGCAAGAAGCTGGGAGAGAAGGTGACAACTGTTGGTGCGATTGTTCGAAAATGGAAGGAGCACAAAATGACCATCAATCGACCTCGCTCTGGGGCTCCACGCAAGATCTCACCTCGTGGGGTGTCAATGGTTCTGAGAAAGGTGAAAAAGCATCCTAGAACTACACGGGAGGAGTTAGTTAATGACCTCAAATTAGCAGGGACCACAGTCACCAAGAAAACCATTGGAAACACATTACACCGCAATGGATTAAAATCCTGCAGGGCTCGCAAGGTCCCCCTGCTCAGGAAGGCACATGTGCAGGCCCGTCTGAAGTTTGCCAATGAACACCTGAATGATTCAGAGAGTGACTGGGAGAAGGTGCTGTGGTCTGATGAGACCAAAATAGAGCTCTTTGGCATTAACTCAACTCGCTGTGTTTGGAGGAAGAAAAATGCTGCCTATGACCCCCAAAACACCGTCCCCACCGTCAAGCATGGGGGTGGAAACATTTTGCTTTGGGGGTGTTTTTCTGCTAAGGGCACAGGACAACTTATTCGCATAAACGGGAAAATGGACGGAGCCATGTATCGTGAAATCCTGAGCGACAACCTCCTTCCCTCTGCCAGGAAACTGAAAATGGGTCGTGGATGGGTGTTCCAGCACG
The DNA here is from genome assembly GCF_905171765.1 of Bufo bufo. Classification (NCBI taxonomy): domain Eukaryota; kingdom Metazoa; phylum Chordata; class Amphibia; order Anura; family Bufonidae; genus Bufo; species Bufo bufo. Next base: position 254,624,419 of record NC_053392.1, read on the forward strand.
ACAATGACCCAAAACATACAGCAAAGGCAACAAAGGAGTGGCTCAAGAAGAAGCACATTAAGGTCATGGAGTGGCCTAGTCAGTCTCCGGACCTTAATCCAATCGAAAACCTATGGAGGGAGCTCAAGCTCAGAGTTGCACAGAGACAGCCTCGAAACCTTAGGGATTTAGAGATGATCTGCAAAGAGGAGTGGACCAACATTCCTCCTAAAATGTGCGCAAACTTGGTCATCAATTACAAGAAACGTTTGACCTCTGTGCTTGCAAACAAGGGTTTTTCCACCAAGTATTAAGTCTTTTTTTGTTAGAGGGTTCAAATACTTATTTCACTCAATGAAATGCAAATCAGTTGCTATCTTTTATTTAAAGTTATTTTTTCGATTTTCCTTTTGATGTGCTATCTGCCACTGTTACAATAAACCTACCATTGAAATGATACTGTTCTGAGACTTTTCATTTCTTTGTCATTGGACAAACTTACAAAATCAGTGAGGGGTCAAATAATTATTTCCGCCACTGTATATATTCTGTGTTGCTTTTCATACGGCCAACATATTCTGCAGCACTATACAGAGATAATGAGCACACACATCTCTCGATAGAGTTTACCATCTAATTTCCATAACTGGTACCCGCACATGCCACGGCCAATTTCACAGTAGATTATCAGTATGTTTTTGAGTTGTGATTTGACTTATTTATCTTTTATAAATCCCAATTATTCACCCCCGCTTCACTAATCTTCCAGTGACTCATTTTGTATAAATGAACCTTTTGATACCTGACTGTCCTGTTTTGGAATAATCATTTGCCTCAGGTCAATTTTCTCAAATGTCTGAATGACATGCAAATCCTGAAACAACTGTTGCATTGTATTCTACTACCACCTATAAATAAGTGAAGCTTCATGCCAAATTCAGTCCTATTTCCCCATGTATTTGTTGATAATGGAGATGTATTAGTCCATGAACATTACTCATGCTGGTAAAACCATTCTTACTCCATATACTGAACTTCTACTTGTTTTATAGTAATCTGATGCAGTTGTCAGGATACAGCCACGTGACACATCAGGATACATGGCTGCCATGACGTGACACAGCAGCACAGTGGCTGAGATGTGGCTGCGGTCTGGCTTGAATCATACTGCCAAGCCAGCCATGGCAGAGTACAACTAAGGCTATTTTCACACTTGTGTTTTTGCTTGATCCGGCAGGGATCAGAAAAAAACGCTTCCATCTAGATGATGCAACCATCTGCATCCATTATGAACGGATCCGGTTGTATTATCTTCAAAATAGCAGTGAAGGATTCGGCATTAATACCAGTCAATGGGTGCCGTTTTCGTGCACAGTTTTTCTGCTCGGTATGAGAACACAACTAAACGGAAAGGAATGCATTCTGGTGCACTCCGTTCTGTTCAGTTCAGTTTTGTCCCCATTGACAATGAATGGGGACAAAACAGAAGTGTTTTTCTACGGTATTGAGATCCTTTGCCGGATTTAAATACCGGAAAAGTTAAATGCAGATGTGAAAGTAGCCTTGTTCAAGCCACACAGCGGCCATGTCTCATCCCTGCTTGGCAGCGCCATTTGGCCATATTCCGATTTTCATTAAAAAGGTTGAGCAACTTTAGAAAAACATGGTTGATTTCTTATAGAAACAATAGAGAAGTTCAGTATAATTGAAGTGAATGAGGCTGAGCTGTAATATCACAAAAGAGTTTTTCTATTTTGTACAACTCATTTATTGAAATATTTGCCCATACTGGTGCACAACATATTTTTTTTTTTTTTACAGTTCAATATATATTATTTTGTTTTTACTGTGCTTTCTCGCTGATGCTCTTTTCTCCACCAATCATCAGAAAGACACTGTAGCATTCATTCACTGAAGTACTTTATCTGCACAGTCTATGCTACATTGTCTGCTATATCAGCTCTGTTTGATTCAAGTGAATGTGCCTGAGCATGATCTGAGTGTAGATACATACAATATCAGCATGGCACTTCTTTGCAAAAACACTCCAAATCTGTCAGATTGCGAGGGCATCTCCTGTGCACAGCCCTCTTCAGATCACCCCACAGATTTTCGGATTCAGGTCTGGGCTCTGGCTGGTCCATTCCAAAACTGTAATCTTCTTCTGGTGAAGCCATTCCTTTGTTGATTTGGATGTATGCTTTGGGTCGTTGTCATGCTGAAAGATGAAGTTCCTCTTTATGTTCAGCTTTCTAGCAGAGGCCTGAAGGTTTTGTGCCAATATTGACTGGTATTTGGAACTGTTCATTCAATTCCCTCTAGCTTAACTAAGGCCCCAGTTCCAGCTGAAGAAAAACAGCCCCAAAGCATGATGCTGCCACCACCATGCTTCATTGTGGGTATGGTGTTCTTTTGGTGATGTGCAGTGTTGTTTTTGCACCAAACATATCTTTTGGAATTATGGCCAAAAAGTTCAACCATGGTTTCATCAGACCATAACACCTTTTCCCACATGTTTTTGGGAGACTTCAGATGTGTTTTTGCAAAATGTAGCCTGGCTTGGATGTTTTTCTTTGTAAGAAAGGGCTTTCGTCTTGCCACTCTACCCCAATGCCCAGACATATGAAGAATACGGGAGATTGTTGTCACATGTACCACACAGCCAGTACTTGCCAGATATTCCTGCAGCTCCTTTAATGGTGCTGTAGGCTTCTTGGTAGCCTCCCAGACCAGTTTTCTTCTTGTCTTTTCATCAATTTTGGAGGGACGTCCAGTTCTTGGTAATGTCACTGTTGTGCCATATTTTCTCCACTTGATGATGACTGTTTTCACTGTGTTCCATGGTATATCTAATGCCTTGGAAATTCTTTTGTACCCTTCTCCTGACTGATACCTTTTAACAATGACATCCCTCTGATGCTTTGGAAGCTCTCTGTGGACCATGGGATGCGACTAAGAAAATTTCAGGAAAGACCAACTAGAGCAGCTGAACTTTATTTGGGGTTAATCAGAGGCACTTGAAATGATGGCAGGTGTATGCTGACTCCTATGTAACATGATTTTGAATGTGATTGCTTAATTCTGAACACAGCTACATCCCCAGTTATAAGAGGGTGTTCATACTTATGCAACCACATTATTATTAATATTTTTTTTGTTTTCTTCCCTCCACCTAAAAGATTTCAGTTAGTTTTTCAATTGAGTAGTACAGTTTATAGGTCACATTTGGGGCCATTCACACGTCTGTAACGTGTTTTGCGGATCCGCAAAACACAGACACAGCAGTGTGCATTCCGCATTTTGCGGACCGCACATCGCTAGCACTAATAGAATATGCCTATTCTTGTCCGCAATTGTGGACAAGAATAGGACATGTTCTATTTTGTTCGGGAACGGAATTGTGGACCCGAAAGTGCGGGTCCGCAATTTCGTATCCGGGCAGCACACCATAGAAATGAATGGGTCCGCAATTCCGTTCTGCAAAATGCGGAACTAAATTGCGGACGTGTGAATGGACCCTAAATGTGGAAAAAACTTCTGAAATGATTTATCTTTGTTTCTATTTTTTTACAGCACAGAAACCTGACATTTTAACAGGGGTGTGTAGACTTTATATATATATATATATATATATATATATATATATATATATATAGCAGTGATGTCCGGTACTGCTGTGAATGCTTTGACTTTTGCTGATTCTTGAGGTTTCCCAGGCGTTAGACGACCCACCATTCACATATTGATGGTCTCTCCTAATGCCCAGTCATCCAAAATCTGGATCTAAGAGCACTTTTTTTTTACAATTACAGGAATCCATTTTAGTAAAAGTACAGTAGTATTGAGTTACTCACAAAATGGCTTGGCATGTAGAGCATGACAGTCAGGTATTTACCTGTCCTGCGTATTACGTCAGCAAAAAAAAAGTTTTATCAGTTTAAATATATCTAACTCATTATTACTTACAGACAAACCTGAGAACAGTGCAGAGGCAAAGGCATAGCAAATTGATAATAACCTGCTATAAAAACCCTCAGACATAAACCACTAGACCAGTTTTGCAGACAAAACTTTGTGCAGAAAGATTAAATCTTTTTACCTGAAAACCTGACCCATTCCTTAGACTAGGTTCACATCTGTGCTGGAGGTTCCAGCAGGGGCCTCCATCGTAAAAGGACAAAATACCACTACATGCATGTATTTTGTCCAGGAGAATTCTGGAATCCATAACAAAAACCCAACCGACCCCACTGTAGTCAATGGGTGCCGTTAGTGTCTAGCATATGCCAAGTCCGGCAATTCTAGTTTTCTGTTCACATTCTAAAACAGAATTTTTCTGATGATGTGAACCTAACCTTAACCTTTATTCCTCTCTGCTATTATCAAAGTGAGTTTCTTCATGGCCAGTGGTACTGAATATGATTTTTATTAGGCAGTTGTAATGGTCAGTGTACATTCAATGACCATTCCCAGGTGATCACCTGCAGAAGTAGCCTCTTCCTGAAGAGAAACTCTGACCAGCAGTACACCTGTTTTATAATTTTTTCTGCTTGAATCAACATGTGAGTGCCATTTATATGGCCATATACGTGCAGTGCCTATGTTTTTACAGTACATATAAAGATTACGCTACCCCTTAATCTTATGCCTTATATATTGCTGTGCTGTATTCTTGTCATGGATAAGCGGATGTGAACCCACTGTGCTACTGACTGGCTGTACCCTAGAGGGGTGTGACTAAGCAACTACCTGGTCTTCGCTAGAGCCTCTGATGGTGAGGATAGACTTGGGCCGTTAGGGTAGTTGCCAGGTGCCACTCCAGAGCAGCCCCAGAGTCAGTAGCAGCTGATCCAGGCGGACCAGAAGATACCTGAGATAGGTACCAGCAGTACAGGCGTGGTAGACAGGCAGGGTCGTTACCAGGAGCAACAAAGCAGGAACCGAAGGATGAGGCAGAGGCGTAGTCAGACAGGCAGAAGGTCAGGGCAGGCGACACAGATACAGATCAGGCAATCCGGGTCGGCAATGGGAGAGACAAAGCAAGCAGGCAGGAATCAGACAATAAACGGAGTCCAGGGACGAAGTATAGATCAGGAACACAACTAGTTATCAAGCTCTTTAGCAACAGACTAGGACCTTGACACTCTGGGAAAAGGGCTGAGCCCCTTAAGTTTGTGTAGGAGAGCCAGGGTTGGTCAACGAGGTCACCTGACCCAACACATCCCAGTCCAGGGAGTGATGCGTACCCCCCCTTAGAGCAGTGACACATGAAACCCGCCAAAATCATGCTGTGTCCAGGGCTGAATGGAAGCTGTGGAGTGGAATCCTCAGAAGAACATCACTCACACAAACAGAGTGTCCCGGACTGCAGCAGTAACTGGGAACCACTGTCCAACGATCACCGAAGAGCACGGCACGCGGGACCGCTGCATTAGGCAGGGGAACAGCGTCGCACAGAAATTGCGTTACAGTACCCCTTACGCCCCCTCTTCTTGAGTCCACGACGAGACAGAAAGCTCTTTATCAGATCCGGAGCATGAATGTTCTCCTGCGGCTCCTAAGATCTCTCCTCAGGACCAAATCCCTTCAAGTCCACGAGATAATAGGTCTTCCTACCATGTTTCTTGATGTCCAGGATGTCCTTGACTTCAAATACCTTGTCAGCAGTTGGAGTAAAAGGAGCCATTGAGAAACGATTAAGGACCACTGGTTTCAGTAAGGAGACATGGAAGGCATTGGGAATACGCAGAGAGGGAGGTAGACGTAGCTTGTATGTCACTTCGTTGATCCTCCTCAATACTTCAAAGGGTCCAAGGAACCTGGGAGAAAACTTAAAACTGGGGACCCTTAAGCGGATGTTTTTAGAGGAAAGCCATACCTTATCCCCAGACGAGAACTGAGGTGGTCTCCTTCTTCTTTTGTCTGCATTTGTCTTAATGCAGGTCACAGCTTTGTTGATGCAGATCTTGGTGTCACACCAAATCTTCAAAAAATCTCTAAAAAAGGAATCCGCAACTGGTACCCTGGAAGATGCAGAAACAGGAAGAGGAGTACAAGGATGTTGACCAAAAATGGAGGGGATCCAGTAGACTCACTAGTGTGGCTGTTATAGGAGTACTCTGCCCAAGGTAGCAGTTGTACCCAGTTGTCGTGCTGAGCTGAAACAAAATGCCAAAGATAGGTTTGAGGGTGATAACCGGAAGAGAAGTCCAGATCAATTTCTAGCAGTCGGCAGAGAGCTCTCCAGAGCTTGGATGTAAACTGTACTCCTCGATCAGTAAACCATGCAGATGGAAGATATGTTTAACAAACAGTTTAGCAAGTTCCGCAGCCGAGGGCAATCCAGTCAAAGTAACGAAGTGCGCCATCTTGGAGAAGCAATCCACGACCACCCAAATAACGGTACATCCAGCTGAAGAGGGCAGATCTGTAATAAAGTCCATGGCAATGTGTTGCCATGGAGCATCAGGAACAGGTAGGGGTAACAACAGGCCTAGTGGTCTGCTCTGGAGATTTTGTTCTGAGCACAAACGGTGCAAACAGAGACATAGTCACGCACATCCTTGGACAATGTGGGCCACCAGTAGTGGAGAGACACTAGTTCTGTTGTCTTGAGGATCCCGGGATGACCGGCCAGTTTGGAGTTGTGCCCCCATGTTAGGAAACGTTTCCTTTTGGCAGATGGCACGAATGTCTTCCCGGGAGGAATGTCTCTTACCAGGACAGGAGCCACTGTGATGAAATAAGAAGGACCTATCAAGTATTGGGGCTCCTCCTGCTGGTCAGAAAAGTCAAATTATCGAGACAGAGCATCCGCCTTGATGTTGTTCTTGGCCGGGCGGAAGTACAACTCAAAATCAAAACGGGAGAAGAAAAGTTCCCACCTGACTTGGCGAGGGTTCAGACGCTGGGCTGTCTGCAGATACGTAAGATTCTTGTGGTCGGTGGAAATTATTAATAGCTGCTGGGCTCCCTCCAATAGATAACGCCACTCCTCCAAGGCGAGTTTTATGGCCAGGAGCTCCCTGTCTCCTATGCAGTAATTCCTCTCAGCGGGGGAGAAGAGCTTGGAGAAGTATCCACAAGTAAACATCTTGCCCTTGGAATTGGAACAGCAGTCGCTGTTACAATTCTGTATCAGAAAAGTGCTTAACTTTCTTGTCGTTAGTAGAATGTTCTGTGTCCAAATGCTAGAAACTAAAAAAAAAAATGCATTTCATATTTCCTGCATTTCATATTTTACAGCAAAAAGTGAACAAAAAAACATGGGTGCAGAACCCCTACTAAAACTGCAAGAGTGCATAAAACACCACTAAAAATCGATGTAAAGCCACCCTTATAGTTGCAGTTGAACTTGCTTTCTCCTCCCATCCTTTAAGAGGCGGGAGCTACACCTGGTCTTTTTGTACTGCTACAAATTAATTTTAACAAGCCAGTTATAACCGCAGCCCATAGCAATAAACTGAGTTGTGTGCAATCTTGTGGTGCTTCTTTTGTGATTTGGACCCACTCTTCATTTTGGCTTATACCCAGAGTGGAAATGGCCACATAATTGGCCACAGAATGTCCACAGTGAGTGGGTATGGTTTGACTGCATGTGGCAGCTGGAGTGTGTCAACCTGGTAAACCTGACCTAAGTGAAACCTTCATCTTCATCAACTGGTCTTAAACATGGCTCATCATCTGCCATGGTTTTAAGTCCTTCTATACCTCATCATGATTTGGTGTAATTACATGTCTACTATTTCTAAGCAGCAAGCTGAATTTGCGTGGGCATCATAAACAATACAGCTAAATAATTCTTCATTACAGCCTAAAATGTCACATAATGAATAATTACAGAATTTCTTTTTTTTTAAACTGAGGACTTCTTTCAACATTATCTTTTGTCTTTGTTTTGGTAGGGCACTTACTTTGTTGTTGTATTCGGCCCTATAGCTATCATGGATTTTTTTTTACATAGCACAGAATTTCAAAGCAGACCCTCACTTACTGTGATCCTTATGGTAGTATCTGAACAAGAAAGCAAATTTGTACTTTTGTAATAATGTCTTTAGATATCCAGCAGTTGAGTAAAGGCTATTATGACAGTTGTCTTGGTTTTGGAATGACTGTAAGGATAATTGGTCAATGTGAATGAAGAAGAAAATCAACTATTATTTATCGCAGATCTTCATATATTGTCTGTTTGATTGGTAACCGAACATGCTACTTATATCAACATTTACATTTGCAACAGACATTGCTGTCTCTATTGCAAGTCTATGTTGTACCATACAATCCAGTGGATTACAGTTTATGTGTTCTTTGATTGGCATTGTTAATTTTTCTGTCTTTCCCATCAGGCCCAGACCTCCGTGATGACTTCTTTCATTGATGACTTGAGTCTGCAAAGTTTCCAACAGAGACATCTTTATTTTGACATAAAGAAAAATTATGAATCACATAACCACATGCTTTACATTGACCTATTGTTTCTCAGCATAATTTATAAACTGTACATGAGGTACTTTGTATACTTTTTGATCAAAATGCATAAGCCCACTCACCACATCAAGGTGACCTCTTTTGAGCAGGTCTCTACTCTGAATTGGCATAGTGCCACAAGAAGACCACCACCACCATAAAACCACATCTGCAGGAGAAAGTCTGAAGGGAGTCAGTTTTGACCATACTGAACTACTAACAACACTAGGTAGGGGCTGGGAAGTGCAGGGCATACATTGCTTTTGTAGATTTATTTTTTTAACTCTAGCCCTCTGCTCACTGTTAGATAGTTGGGGAGGGGGACAGAGGACTCTGAATTGGGCTGGCTTGGTGCTGGCTCTGGATATAGAGAGAGGAGGCACAATGAGCTAAAATTGCTCTGTGTAATGCGCAGCAACAAAGAACCGACTTTCATGGTGAAAGAGTGAATCCAGAAGCTGTTCAACACTCACCTGACACTACGCAGCAAGGTTATGTTTTCTTGCATAGGTCGCACACCCCTAAGGCCGTCCCTGCTTAGAGTGCTAGATATGCAATTCCTTCCCAGGTTAAAGTTGCCCACATAGTATCTCAGGGTTAGCCTTCCTTAGGGTTTAATGGGGTTTTCCAGGAGTAAAATATTTTTCCATCAATTTCTGATCAGTGATATTCCAACGCACAAGACATCCACCTGTTTGAAGAGACCACAGTGCTCTGGTGAGTGCTATGAGCGTCTCACAGCATACTAATCACAGCACCATTCATTGTATAGTGGCTATGTCTGCTATTCCAACTCAGACCCATTCACTTAAGCCAGGCTTAGACCACGTGATTGTTGAATATAACATCACTGGCCTAGGAAGAGGCCTGTCACGGACCTTCCCGTGACAGGTGCCAGGAGATCAGTGAGGCTGGCAACACATGGTTTGATCTGACAGGTTCCTTGTGGATCAATTCGTGTCTGTGTTGTTTCTGGTAATGGCCACACCCCTTGCCTCAGGTGTTGCTTACGTGGTCATTTAACCTTCCCTATTTATTGTGGCTTCTCCCACCATGCTGTGCGCTTTATAGCTTCAGTCTTGTTGTGGATTGCTGGTGTTTGGATCTCGGCAGAGTTACTGTGCTTCCATAGCCATTTGAAGTTAAAGTGTCTTCTTCCCCTTTTGTTTATTGTTTGGGTTTCCTTGTGTTGCTCTTTTCCCCCTTAATTTGTGTTTAGGCCTGAGGGAGACTCCAGTTCATCCTACCGTTTGGAGGAACAAATTGTCTCTTGTCCTGACATTAGTACCAGGTTCCTACAGGGTGAGTTAGGACTTTAGGTTCCTGTGTATGAACACACCTAGCTCCGGGGTCAGTTCATACTTGCAGTCAGTCAGGACTTTGATTAGGGATTCTCTAGGAGGTGACCTGCTCCTTTCCCTAGTTTCCAGGACTTTTCCCCCTCCCTAATTTATCTCCTATGTTTTGTGTGGGTTTCCCTCCCACACCGAAGCGTGACAAGGCCACAGCGTTCACTGGAGTACTGGAGTGCCATGGCCACTTAAAACAGCTGATCGGCTGAGATGCCGGGAGTTGGGCCCCCACTGATCATATAGCAATGACTTATCTTTAGGCTAGGTTATCAATATTTTACTCCCAGAAAACTCCCTTAGGTCCTACACAGTTCAATCAGTCTACAGGCTATTCCCTCAGCCAGCTTATGACACTCCATGATAACAGTGGTGATATTCGGCTTTGGCACTACTGAACCTTTGGGTCCCTATTACAACTTCAGATGAACTACAGGCTCCACTCACACACACCATCACTCTGATTACTTTCCAGCCCACTGATCAACAGACAAGCTGAGGCCTATGCCCTACCTTGTTATGTTAGCGGTCCGTGCCTGCCTGCCTCCTGCTTTTCCCTGTGGATGCGGAGCTTCACCACTTACCATGTAATCTGGTGTCCTGTTCGCCGACATCCTTTCCATGCCGCTACAATGTGCCTGCCTGATGATCAGTTAGGGTGTGTGCATGCTCATCTATGGCCTCTTAAAAAGCCAGCCAATGGTGTAGGGTCCTTGGGTGTTTGTTTCCAGCAAAGGTGTTTGATAGTCTAGCACTATTGCAGTTTATCCTGCATTATCGCCTGTGTGTATCTCTGCCATGTTTCAAGTGTGTGCCTCCCTGCCTATCTGCCCCTGCACTTTCAAGTTCAGTTAAGTTTGTGTTTAAAGGGATTGTCTCACTTCAGCAAATGGCATATATCATGTAGAGAAAGTTAATGCAAGCTACTTTCTAATGTATTGTAATTGTCCATTTTGTTTTCTTTGCTGTCTTGATTTATTTTATTTTACTTTCATTTCTTTCATATCATTCACATACACTGCTCATTTCTATGGCTACAACCACCCTGCACTCCAGCAGTGGTGGTCGTGCTTGCACACTGTGGGAAAAATCGCTGGTCTATGTGCACTCCCGTGGTCCCAGCCACCATAGAGGCCGGTGCTTTCCTAAAGTGTGCAAGCATGGCCACCGCTGCTGGATTGCAGGGTGGTCGTAACCATGGAAACAAGACGTGTATAATGCGATGGAAAAATTAATCAAGCCAGCAAAGGAAACAAAATGGAAAATAAATAATACATTAGAAAGTGGCTTGTATTAACTTTCTCTACATGATACATGCCCCTTGCTGAAGTGAGACAACTGCTTTAAGTTAACCCAGTCTGTCTACTCTGTCTGTGCACCAGTCAAGTCCCCTTTCTGCCTGCCTTCTGTTTTGCCTTATCACTACTCCACCCACAAGTCTTTCCTGTGTCTGCATTAACTGTGTGCAGCCTGCATCTCTAAAAAGCAGGATTTTAGTTTTGCTGACAGTTCAGACTATAGTTGTGGTTTTCATACTTTTGGTGTATTTTCTGTACCCTAAGCGGAGGGTCAGCTGCCAACTACACTGTGACTAACCCTGGAGATAGTGGTCTGGTTGCTTCCCTGCAACGAAGTCTAGATCCCTGTATAGGTTTAAAGGGTGAATACCAGGGGAATGCTGGAATAATACCCTTAGGGTTTAGCCCAAGGCCAAACCAGTTAGGTGGCACAGTGGGTTAACACTCACTGATCTGTAACATACCTCATGACAACAGTAGGTATCTCAGAAAACTCATGCGGTCCTACCACATACTCTACACTGTTCTTAACCTCTGCTCCCTCCTAGCAGCACTGTGACCCAGCATTCCATTACCACAACACTAACACCTACAGTGAGGAACAGAAGTATTTGAACACCCTGTGATTTTGCAAGTTCTCCCACTTAGAAATCATGGAGGGGTCTGAAATTCACATTGTAGGTGAATTCCCACTCTGAGAGAAAGAATAAAATAAAAAAATTCAGGAAATCACATTGTATGATTTGTCTTGCACTGCTGAACATAAGTATTTGAACACCCCAGAAAATCAGTGTTAATATTTGGTACAGAAGCCTTTGTTTGCGGTTACAGAGGTCAAAAGTTTCCTGCAGTTCTTGGTCAGGTTTGCACACACTGCAACAGGCCCGCTCCTCCACACAGATCTCCTCTAGATCTGTCAGGTTTCGGTGCTGTCGCTGAGCAACAGGGAGTTTCAGCTCCCTCCAAAGATGTTCTATTGGATTTAGGTCTGGACACTGGCTAGGCCACTCCATAACCTTGATATGCTTCTTACGGAGCCGCTCCTTGGTTATCCTGGCTGTGTGCTTCGGGTCATTGTCATGTTGGAAGACCCAGCCATGACCCATCTTCAATGTTCTGACTGAGGGAAGGAGGTTGTTGCTCAAAATCTCACAATAAATGGCCCCATTCATCCTCTCCTTAATACAGTGCAGTCCTCCTGTCCCCTTCACAGAAAAGTACCCCCAAAGCATGATGTTACCACCCCCATGCTTCACAGTAGGGATGGTGTTCTTGAGATGCAAACTCATCTTTCTTTTTCCTCCAAACATGACGAGTGAAGTTTAGACCAAAAAGTTCTACTTTGGGCTCATCTAACCACATGACTTTCTCCCATGCCTCCTCTGGATCATCCAGATGGTCATTGGCAAACTTCAGACGGTCCTGGACATGTGATGACTTGAGCAGGGGAGCCTTCCGTGCAATGCATTATTTGAAAACATGACGGCGTAGTGTTCTACCGACAGTGACCTTTGAAACTGTGGTCCCAGCTCTGTTCATGTCATTGACCAGATCCTCCCTTGTTCTTGGCTGATTCCTCACCTTTCTTATCATGAGTGCTACCCCACGAGGTGAAATCTTGCATGGAGACCAAGTCCGAGGGAGACTGACAGTCGTCTTTAGCCTCTTCCATTTTCTAACAATTGCTCCAACAGTTGATCAATTTTCACCAAGCTGCTTGGCAATTGCCCGTAGCCCTTTCCAGCCTTGTGGAGGTCCACAATTTGGTCTCTGGTGTCTTTTGACAGCTCTTTAGTCTTGCCCATGGTAGTAGTTGGTGTCTGACTGACTGTGTGGTGGACAGTGGTATTTAAAGAGCTCAGACAGGTGCTACTAAGTTAGATTAATGAGTGGAGTAGAGGTGGACTTTTTAAAGGCACAGTAACAGGTCTTTGAGAGACAGAATTTTTGCTGTTTCTTAGGTGTTCAGCAGTGCAAGACAAATAAATTATTTCCTTATTTTTTTATTTTTTTTATTCTATCTTTCAAAGTGGGAATGCACCTACAATGTGAATTTCAGACCCCTCCATGATTTCTAAGTGGGAGAACTTGCAAAATCGCAGGTGTTCAAATACTTCTGTTCCTCACTGTACATCAGTCTCTGGCTCTCCTTAGGATTAAGACACTGGCACTTCCTCATGGAAGCTATCAGCCATGAAACTATCATTTCTGCTGACCAGCTCTGACAGGGAATCACAGTGCCACCACATTCCAAAGCCTACCGACCCCCTACAATTAGAACTCAGCATACACCCAGTATATTATAGTTTATTTACATTATTCACTTGGCATATATACAACATACATAGATGACAACTACAGCTCAACAATAAACAGTTTCTTAAAAAGGCAAACCATAAGTCTGTTACATAAAGTGGAGTCTAACATTTACCTCCCTTACAAACACAGGAATGTGGTGCTGGGTGTGATGTTTATTACTCAGCATTGGCTCAAACATATATGAGCCTTTCCTAAGGAAGGTGAATTATATATAATAGCAGACTTTCAAAATCAAATAGCAATAAAATTAGGCAGCATGATTAAATTGCAGCTCATCCTAAAACATATACCATTATATCAAGAAGAAATATATTCACCCTAGAATTGAAGATTGTAATGCCTGTTATCATGGGCTGAGAAGGTTTTGTATAAAACTGTGTAACATAAATTTTTCATAAATTCCAAGCAAATTCTGTACGACGATAAATTATCTTATGTGAGCCAGCCATAAAATTTCATGTTGCTGGTCCTTGAGAGCAGGTGCTTCGTTTGTATTGTATACATCAGTCTTGTGTACTGACACTCTGTATTTACTCACTGTGGTTTATTATGTTACCGTACACCCATCCCTATGTTATTTCCTGTCCTTCTAAGACCCCATTGTAGCTGGGAGTTCAGTGGTATTTGATTTGCTTCTGTCTCTTTGGTCATGTTTATACACCTGGTGCAGGGAACATCCCTCCTCTTGACCCAATACTCAAATCTTGTCTTTGTTCCTAGAAGTGATTTTCCAATAACTAAGAAGAGCAGAAGACAATAATTTAAAGATCTGAGTGGTCACACCTGCCACCTTAACCGCAGCTGGATCTCTACTGTTTTACTGGATGTTTTTATTGTATTTGAGTTCAAGTGAAGTTCAGAAACTGTGTCATTTTAATGAGGCATGCATATAAAGATATCTAATGCTGCTTGTGATTAGAATGAACAGTCCAGACACAAATATCCGTTGTTCTAAAAGGTTGGAGAAAACATAATGTCTGCAGCTTGCTGTGCTCTAGATTTGACTGGCACTGCTGATCCTTGGACAGAGGTACAAGGTACATTCAAATAATGGACAGACCTTACCATTCACACAGGAAGCTTTATCCGGCTGGTGGTTGGCACAGGTTTCACTGCTTATTATAATCAGTTTTATGCAAACAGACTTGTTTGCTTCTGGCTGAGGAAAAACGTACAGGTACATTTGGAAAAAAAAAAAGTAGTGTAGTGACGTTAATAGATTCTAGCATAAATACTATGACAAATCAACAATGGATCCTTTATGTGATCTATGGCGGGCTGTTGTGTTTGTGTTATCTTAGTGTTATGGATGAACTTTTAGCTGAAGCACACTACTATTTGGTTCCTGTTAGGCCTGGAGACATCAGTGGATGGTTTAGATGCCCTGAAAGACATTAGCTTATCAACTGATCTCTTTAAAAACCAACAGGGTCAAAGTTGACCTGATAGGGGAGATTTCTCAGAATCAGAGTTTCCAGTGCCGCTCTTGATATTCCCTGTGACACCAGAGGATGCACTTAATTTAGGACGAAGCAGGCACCTTATTATAAATTAAGCACATACTCCAGCAGTCCATGTGCCTAGCAGGAAACTGCTGTAAATGATGATAAATCTGGTGGGGCTAATGGCCCTGTCCACACCGTTCACCCACCATGCCCCCAGTCTTCGTAAAGTGACAAGGGTGGCAGTGAAATTCCATTCATGCAAGAAAGTATTAAGTGGCAAGCAACGTTTTAGGGAGTCATTTGCATTCAAAAGATGTTCAATTTCACTAAAAAAATTATTGCTAAGTTTGCTTATTTTTGTGATCTTTTATCATTTGGCCCTACAGCATTTACACCATTAACCATTGGCAGATTTCTGATTAGACAAGTGGATAGGTGGTGACTAATGATAGTCTTTCAGTCTGATCCACAGAAAAGAAACGATTTATCACTTGTCGTTGGAACTCTACACTCACAAGCAACGATCATTTCTCCAATTAGAACAACTATATAAAAGCTCAATCAATAATTGCTCCATCTAATAGGTCCTTAAGTGTGCTAATACAGGTACATGTAATTACCTGTTGATAATTGTTAAATCATCTCACTAATAAGTGATAACTGAGATAGCACAGGTAATTGAATTCATTTCTGTCCGCAATATGGAACTTTTCACATCGTATCTGCCAATTCGCTGAGGAGCTAGGATGTGAAAAATACATGACCTACTTTTATAGTAGATCATGCTGCATAGCATGCTATCATTGGGCTGACACGGTGTCAGCTTGCTCCTCAGTGACAAGGAACTGCAGCGATTAGCTTTCTGTCACAAGAAATACAAAATGAGCATTGAGTTTAGCAACTGAAATAAAAAGGAAATAACATGCACCCGGCGGTATCCCTAATAATAATACCTAATCCTGTTTATGATGCGGATAATTAGATTTGATTTATTTTACCATTTTCTTTATATACAGTAGTTATAATTTTGCTGTATTTCTATGCAGTGCTATTTGTTATTGGCTTTTGTGTCTCATTTTTTAGGTCAGTTTATATTTCTTGGATGCATATTCTTATGCCATCCCGAGGGCCTTAACTCATTATTATGGCTGTCTGTGCCAATTAAAGCTGTTAGTTTCTGTTTTTTAAGATTTGCTTGTCTAATCTGTGTTTTTTATTGTGCATCTCATTCTTAAATACACTGCACACTTCAGGCTTTAACATGGTAAAAACAAATAGGACCGACTCTCAAGAAATATCAAAATGGGATAATTCAGTAGAAATTTACCTATCCATAAAATCTATAATAGTGCAGTCTAAAATACAATTTGGAAAAAAATAATAAAAAATACATTAAAAGTGGATAACAGGTATACCAAATAGTGTAGGCACCAGGAT
This sequence comes from Bufo bufo, assembly GCF_905171765.1. NCBI lineage: Eukaryota > Metazoa > Chordata > Amphibia > Anura > Bufonidae > Bufo > Bufo bufo. The sequence continues at coordinate 254,640,712 of NC_053392.1, forward strand.
GATACAAATACTAAAGTGTACCATTGGAGCCAAGCAGATCTGGACTGGAACTACCTTGCTAAATCCTATAAACATGATTTTGCCATCAAAATAGACTCATGTCCAACAGTGGTTCATGCCAGTTAATATAAATAATGCAGCTTATTATAGAATACACTGCCATTAAACACAATGCCAATTGTTGTAAATCAACAACTAGTGGAGCAGTTTCTATTTAAACACATAATGCATATGCTACATTCACTCTGCTTTCCAATGATAATGTTGAAAATCCGCTAAGGATACAATGAGTAACAATATGTTGAGTCGCAGAAGTAGGTATAGATCTTTTAGCTGCAGGGAGGATAATCACTCTTGCAACAGATACCAATCCCCTTTTCCTGAGTCACTATTCACTTTAGTGTGGGAACCTTAAAGAGCATCTCACACCCTGATCAGCCCTAGTAGGCTACGTTCACATCTCTGATGAACATTTCTGGTAGGCTGTCCCGGCAGAGAACAGCCTGCCGGAGTTCAACAGATCCGGTATTGCCACACTACTGACTATAATGGAATCCGGTAGTGATCCGGACGCTTTTCAGCATAAATACCAGGTTTCGGCCCCCCAAAAAGTCTCTGCATGCAGCGGTTTTTGACCACTCAACAGCCAGCATTTATGCCAGAACAGCCTGCTAGATCAGGCATGCTGGAGATAAAGCTAGAGAAAGTTAATACAAGGCACTTAAGGTACTTTCACACTAGCGGCAGGACGGATCCGACAGGCTGTTATCCCTGTTGGATCCGTCCTGCCGCTATTTCACGTGCCGCTGGACCGCCGCTCCAGTCTCTCACCGTGTACTGCCGTGCTGCGCTGGAGCTCCTCCGCGTCCCCATTATAGTCAATGGGGACGGAGCGGCGGTCCGGCGGCACGGCGAAATAGTGGTAGGACGGATCCGACAGGGTGAACAGCCTGTCGCATCCGTCCTGCCGCTAGTGTGAAAATAGCCTTACTAATGTATTGTGATTGTCAATATTGCCCCCTTTGCTGGCTGGGTTAATTTTTCCATCACACTATACACAGCTTGGTTTATGGCCACCCTGCAACACTATAGGAAAAAGTGCCGTCCTCTCTAGTGGCTGAGACCTCAGGAGTGCTCATAGGCTGGTGTTTTTTTTATAGCGTTTTATAGCGTTCACCATCAGCAGCACGGCCACTTCCCCGTCCCTTACTGCTCGCCTTGCGCATATTAAATGCTATCTATGCTTGCAGGTATGTCACACGTACAGTAGCGCAGGTTTTGTAAGTGTATGCGCAAATAAAGTACACAGAATGTCACTGATATTTAGGATGCGCACACGTTAAACTGGAGGTATAGCGCAAGTAATGTCGCTGTCACCACCGCCTAATAAAAAATTACACTGAATTAATGTCACTGATATTTCGGATGCACTAACGTTATACAGGAGGTAGAGCACAGGTAATGCAACTGTCCGCAGTGGACACCGTCTACAGAAAAAGTACACTGGATGTCACAGATATTTTTAGACTGCGCACACATTACACATGAGATGTAGAGCAGATAATGTCGCTGTCACCAGTGGCGAAAAAAATTACACTGAATGTCACTCATATTTCGGATGCGCTAACGTTATACTGGAGATGTAACGCAGGTAATGTCGCTGCCACCACCAGCAATAAAATTAGACTGAATGTCACTGATATTTCAGATACACAAACGTTATACAGGAGATGTAGCACAGGTAATGTAACTGTCCGCAGTGGACACCGTCTACGGAAAAAGTACACTGGATGTCACAGATATTTTTAGGCTGCGCACATGTTAGACAGGAGATGTAGCGCAGATAATGTCGCTGTCTGCAGCGGCCAAACAATTGCAAGCTATTTAGCACAGGTTGTGCTAAAAATATATATTGCTGCAAAATACAACTATAGTCCTTAAAAGGACTTTTGGGTCTCTAACAAGTTTTAGCAATTTAGAGCAGGTTGCACTAAAAATATATATTGCTGCCACACACAACAATAGTCCTTAGGCCGAATGCACGCGGCCGTGTTCCGCGGCCGTGCACGGTCCGTGGTATGCCGACCTGGATTCCTGCTGACAGCAGGAGTGCACGGCGTCATTGGTTGCTATGATGCCGTGCGCTTCATGCCGCCGCTGCACTACAGTAATACACTCGTATAGATCATATGAGTGTATTACTGTAGTGCAGCTGCGGCATGAAGCGCACGGCGTCATAGCAACCAATGACGCCATGCGCTCCTGCTGTCAGCAGGAATCCAGGCCGGCATACCACGGACCGTTCACGGCCGCGGAACACGGCCGTGTGCATTCGGCCTTAAAAGGACTTTTTGGTCTATAACAAGTATAAAAGCTAAAATATTCCTATTTCACTCCCTACACTATCTCTCCCTTCTGCTCTCCAGCTCTCCCTGACTAAGACTGGGCCGAACACGTGTTATTGGGTGCTATATAGCACCTGATGACGTGTTCTGGCCAGCCAATCACTGTAATGATTGGCTGGCCAAAACATATAGTGAATGGCAGTACATACCTGTATGTTTATTGGCTGCGTAGCAGCCAACAAACGTGCGGGGAGGAGACTCGAGCATCGCGCTCGAGCACACGCGGTATTTGGCCGAACACCGCGATGTGCCGAACATAGCGATGCTCGAGAAAAATTTGTGTTCGGCTGAGCATGCTCGCCCAACACTAGTCCGCACCTGTTCCGCAAAATTGTGGAACGGATATGGACCCATTTTGTGGACGTGTGAATGGACCCTAAGTCTGTCAACTGCCAAAATGTCCTTGAGTGCATTATAGAGACATGTCTAGCAGTCAATGATCTCTCATGAAGAGGTACCCTACCCAAAAGTAGCCCCTGAAAGCCTTTTAAGTGGACAGCAGGAGAAGCACTTTTATGCCCTCTTGTGGCAAGACCCTAATCAGACCGCATCTGTAACCATTTACATATCTGTCCGAGACATAACTGCATGCTGAGTTTTGCAGGAATCCTACATCTATCTGGTGTGCTATTTTTTTGTCAATGGGTACATTTTGTATTATATTTGGCAGATGGGGTTGGGAGGTGTTGTACTGTAATTTAGTTCAAGCAATAACACAGAATAACAAAAGGAAAGTTGTATTTTTTATCTAATTGTCTCATTTTTGACCTATTGAAAATGCAAAAACCTTTAAGATTGCTTAGTTTGGTAACATATTCAAGCCCCAATTGTGCTAAAAGCAAGAAAACCAATTCTGGATAAGTGAAAGCAAAAAACAATTCAGTTTTAGAGTGTATTATTCCCAAAGGCAACATTTTTTTTGTCTGAACATTCAGTCGTTGAAGACTGTGAAAGTTAAGGCATTGAGGGCACCAAAGGGGAAATTTAAGAACAGATTCTGTGATGGTTGGAAAGATTTAAATTAAGACTGCATTCAGACCAAACAGCTGGACCTCTTCTTGTGTAGCTGTGACCTACTAATGTAGGCATAAATCAGAGTTTGCTATTGTTTGGTGGCCACATTTGCTATTTTACTAATGATAAAATGTAGTAGAATGTGGCTTGAGGTAATTATATGATATCCATCCTGTGAAAATGATCTGTTTGCCTTTCTGTAGGTGTCAGATTTGTAAAAAATTACCTGGTGTTAAAGCTTAGAATAACATGTAGGTGACAAAAGAAGTGGTCACTGCATTGCCAATGTGCAGTGAAATTTCAGAAAAAGTCAAAGAAATTGACTTTTTGAGTCAGAGTAAGACAAGATTAGGGATTGGTTACTTGATTATTCTAAATAAACAAACCGTTTTCTTTGGAAAATTAAAACCTGCCTAAATGACCTACTAGGTTAAATGTAACTTGTCACATTGAAAATGCCCTCAGCGTGTTATAGAGCAGGAGTTCCTGAGCAGATTGATATATCGTTTTATGGGAGAAGTTTCTGTACCAGTGATTTATTAAACCTCTGCTCCTTCTATGCTTAAAGGGGTTGTGCAGCCAGTACTACTCAGGATAGGTCATCAATATCTGATCAGTGGAGATCCAAATCCTGGCAACCCCTCCGATCAGCTGTTTGAAGAGGAGGGTGTGTTAATACAAGCGGCACTTACTCTTCAGGATTAAACTGCACGTGGTCTCCGAAGTCTCAGTGGAGCTGTGTAATTACAAGTGCTTGTTTCATGCACTTGAATGGGACAGGCACTTGCAATTACACTGTGCCGCTGCTGCAAGCGAGATGACGCGCAGTGTATTCTTGAAGAGGAAGCAGTGCTTGTACAAGAACTGCTTCCTCTTCAAACAGCTGATGGGAGTGCTGTGTGTGGGATCCCCATTGATCATATATTGATGACTTATCCTGGGGATGGGTCATCAATATGTACTGGCTGCACAATCCCTTTAGGCGTCCAACGGGTGGTTTTATTAGTGATTGACAGCTATATCTATATGACCCTCAATAAGTAGAACCACCCACGGGACTCCTAAGTCCAAAATGACCAGAGGTTTACATGAATAAAATGCAAGTTATGCTGACTCTTTCCCTAAAAAACTTTATATCAATCTACTCAGCCCCTCCTGCTCTATAACATGCTGACTGCATTGTCAACGTGACAACGTGACAAACTCACCTTAAAGAGAACCCATCGCCACGAAATGCAAAGCAACCTGCAGGCAGCGTGTTAAACCTGTAATTTATACATTTAAATCTCCGCTTTTTATGATTTCATTGTTCACAGCAAAGGTGTTATCAGTGACTGACAGCTATCCCTGTATACATACTTACACATAGAATGCTATCAATCACTGATAACACCCCTCCATCAGAGCTCAGATCAGATCTCCATATCAGACCCCCATTGGAGCTTAAATCATATCCCAATGTCAGACCCTATCAGACCTCAGGTCATACTCTTGTCAGAGATCTGATCAGATCCCCAAATTATACCCCCATCACAGCTCAGATCAGACCCCCATCAGAGCTCAGATCTGAGCTGTGATTGGGGTATAACATGGGGATCTGATCTGATCTCTGATAGGGGTATGACCTGAGGTCTGATAGGGTCTGACACAGGCGCGCGCGTTCACAGGAACCGAAGGTAAGCGAGTGGATCTGCAGCCTGCCAGCGGCGATCGTTCGCTGGCAGGCTGTAGATGCGATTTTTTTAACCCCCAACAGGTATATTAGACGCTGTTTTGATAACAGCATCTAAAATACCTGCTACCTGGTCCTCTGGTGGTCCCTTTTGTTTGGATCGACCACCAGAGGACACAGGCAGCTCTGTAATAAGTAGCACCAAGCACCACACTACACTAGACCCCCCCTGTCACTTATTAACCCCTTATTAACCCCTGATCACCCCATATAGACTCCCTGATCACCCCCCTGTCATTGATCACCCCCCTGTAAGGCTCCATTCAGATGTCCGTATGTGTTTTACGGATCCATGGATCGGATCCGCAAAACACATACGGACGTCTGAATGGAGCCTTACAGGGGGTGATCAATGACAGGGGGGTGATCACCCTATATAGACTCCCTGATCACCCCATATAGACTCCCTGATCACCCCCCTGTCATTGATCACCCCCCTGTAAGGCTCCATTCAGACATTTTTTTGGCACAAGTTAGTGAAATTGATTTTATATTTTTTTTTTTCTTACAAAGTCTCATATTCCACTAACTTGTGACAAAAAATAAAATCTCACATGAACTCCCCATACTCCTCACGGAATCCAAATGCATAAAATGTTTTAGATATTTATATTCCAGACTTCTTCTCACGCTTTAGGGCCCCTAAAATGCCAGGGCAGTATAAATACCCCACATGTGACCCCATTTCGGAAAGAAGACACCCCAAGGTATTCGCTGAGGGGCATATTGAGTCCATGAAAGATTGAAATTTTTGTCCCAAGTTAGCGGAAAGGGAGACTTTGTGAGAAAAAACAAACAAAAAATCTATTTCCGCTAACTTGTGCCAAAAAAAAAAAAAATTCGATGAACTCGCCATGCCCCTCATTGAATACCTTGGGGTGTCTTCTTTCCAAAATGGGGTCACATGTGGGTATTTATACTGCCCTGGCATTTTAGGGGCCCTAAAGCGTGAGAAGAAGTCTGGGATCCAAATATCTAAAAATGCCCTCCTAAAAGGAATTTGGGCCCCTTTGTGCATCTAGGCTGCAGAAAAGTGTCACACATGTGGTATCGCCATACTCAGGAGAAGTTGGGGAATGTGTTTTGGGGTGTCATTTTACATATACCCATGCTGGGTGAGATAAGTATATCTACCCCCCAAGTGACCCCATTTTGGAAAGAAGACACCCCAAGGTATTTCGTGATGGGCATAGTGAGTTCATGGAAGTTTTTATTTTTTGTCACAAGTTAGTGGAAAATGAGACTTTGTAAGAAAGAAAAAAAAAAATCATCATTTTCCGCTAACTTGTGCCAAAAAAAAAAAAAAAAAAAATCGAGGAACTCGCCATGCCTCTCACGGAATAACTTGGGGTGTCTTCTTTAAAAAATGGGGTCACTTGTGGGGTAGTTATACTGCCCTGGCATTTTAGGGGCCCTAATGTGTGAGAAGTAGTTTGAAATCAAAATGTGTAAAAAATGCCCTGTGAAATTCGAAAGGTGCTCTTTGGAATGTGGGCCCATTTGCCCACCTAGGCTGCAAAAAAGTGTCACACATCTGGCATCGCTGTACTCAGAAGAAGTAGGGCAATGTGTTTTGGGGTGTCTTTTTACATATACCCATGCTGGGTGAGAGAAATATCTCGGCAAAAGACAACGTTTCCCATTTTTTTATACAAAGTTGGCATTTGACCGAGATATTTATCTCACCCAGCATGGGTATATGTAAAATGACACCCCAAAACACATTGCCCAACTTCTCCTGAGTACGGCGATACCAGATGTGTGACACTTTTTTGCAGCCTAGGTGGGCAAATGGGCCCACATTCCAAAGAGCACCTTTAGGATTTCACAGGGCATTTTTTACACATTTTGATTTCAAACTACTTCCCACACATTAGGGCCCCTAAAATGCCAGGGCAGTATAACTACCCCACAAGTGACCCCATTTTGGAAAGAAGACACCCCAAGGTATTTCGTGATGGGCATAGTGAGTTCATGGAAGTTTTTATTTTTTGACACAAGTTAGTGGAATTTGAGACTTTGTAAGGAAAAAAAAAAATCATCATTTTCCGCTAACTTGTGACAAAAAATAAAAAGTTCTATGAACTCACTATGCCCATCAGCGAATACCTTAGGGTGTCTACTTTCCGAAATGGGGTTATTTGTGGGGTTTTTCTACTGTCTGGGCATTGTAGAACCTCAGGAAACATGACAGGTGCTCAGAAAGTCAGAGCTGCTTCAAAAAGCGGAAATTCACATTTTTGTACCATAGTTTGTAAACGCTATAACTTTTACCCAAACCATTTTTTTTTATCAAAGACATGTAGACCAATAAATTTAGAGAAAAATTTATATATAGATGTCGTTTTTTTAAAAAAAATTTACAGCTGAAAGTGAAAAATGACATTTTTTTTTCAAAATTTTTGTTAAATTTCAATTAATAACAAAAAAAGTAAAAATGTCAGCAGCAATGAAATACCACCAAATGAAAGCTCTATTAGTGAGAAGAAAAGGAGGTAAAATTCATTTGGGTGGAAAGTTGCATGACAGAGCAATAAACCGTGAAAGTAGTGTAGTGCAGAATTGTAAAAAGTGGTCTGGTCATTAAGGGTGTTTAAGCTAGGGGGGCTGAGGTGGTTAACCCCTTAAGGACCGGGCTCATTTTCACCTTAAGGACCAGGCCATTTTTTGCAAATCTGACCAGTGTCACTTTAAGTGCTCATAACTTTAAAACACTTTGACTTACCCAGGCCGTTCTGAGATTGTTTTTTAGTCACATATTGTACTTCATGACACTGCTAAAATTGGGTCAAAAAAGTTAATTTTTTTGCATAAAAAAATACAATTTTTACCGTAAATTTTGAAAAATTAGCAAATTTCAAATTTTCAGTTTCTCTACCTCTGTAATACATAGTAATACCCCCAAAAATTGTGATGACTTTACATTCCCAATATGTCTACTTCATGCTTGAATTGTTTTGGGAATGATGTTTTATTTTTTGGGGATGTTACAAGGCTTAGAAGTTTAGAAGCAAATTTTGAAATTTTCAGAAATCTTCAAAATCCCACTTTTTATGGACCAGTTCAGGTTTGAAGTCATATTGTGAGGCTTAGATAATAGAAACCTCCCAAAAATGACCCCATTCTAGAAACTACACCCCTCAAGGTATTCAAAACTGTTTTTTTCAAACTTTATTAACCCTTTAGGTCTTCCACAAGAGTTAATGGCAGATGGAGAAACAATTTAGAAATTTATATTTTTTGGAAAATGTTCCAATATAATCCATTTTTTCCAGGAGCAAAACAAAGGTTAACTGCCAAACAACACTCAAAATGGGTTGCCCTGATTCTGTAGTTTGCAAAAACACCCCATATGTGGTCGTAAACTACTGTTTGGCCGAACGGTAGCACATAGAAGGAGGGGAACACCATATGGGTTTTGGAAGGCAGATTTGGCAGGACTGGTTTTGTTTATACCATGTCCCATTTGAAGCCCCCTGTTGCACCCCTAGAATAGAAAATTCAAAAAAGTGACTCCATCTAAGAAAGTACACCCCTCAAGGTATTCAAAACTGGGTTTACAAACTTTGTTAACCCTTTAGGTGTTCCACAAGAGTTAATGGCAGATGGAGAAACAATTTTGAAATTTCTATTTTTTGGAAAATTTTCCAATATAATCAATTTTTTCCAGGAGTAAAACAAGGGTTAACTGCCAAACAACACTCAAAATGGGTTGCCCTGATTCTGTAGTTTGCATAAACACCCCATATGTGGTTGTAAACTACTGTTTGGCCGAACGGTAGCACATAGAAGGAGGGGAACACCATATGGGTTTTGGAAGGCAGATTTGGCAGGACTGGTTTTGTTTATACCATGTCCCATTTGAAGCCCCCTGTTGCACCCCTAGAATAGAAATTTCAAAAAAGTGACTCCATCTAAGAAAGTACACCCCTCAAGGTATTCAAAACTGGGTTTACAAACTTTGTTAACCCTTTAGGTGTTCCACAAGAGTTAATGGCAGATGGAGAAACAATTTTGAAATTTCTATTTTTTGGAAAATTTTCCAATATAATCAATTTTTTCCAGGAGTAAAACAAGGGTTAACTGCCAAACAACACTCAAAATGGGTTGCCCTGATTCTGTAGTTTGCAAAAACACCCCATATGTGGTCGTAAACTACTGTTTGGCCGAACGGTAGCACATAGAAGGAGGGGAACACCATATGGGTTTTGGAAGGCAGATTTGGCAGGACTGGTTTTGTTTATACCATGTCCCATTTGAAGCCCCCTGTTGCACCCCTAGAATAGAAATTTCAAAAAAGTGACTCCATCTAAGAAAGTACACCCCTCAAGGTATTCAAAACTGGGTTTACAAACTTTGTTAACCCTTTAGGTGTTCCACAAGAGTTAATGGCAGATGGAGAAACAATTTTGAAATTTCTATTTTTTGGAAAATTTTCCAATATAATCAATTCTTTCCAGGAGTAAAACAAGGGTTAACTGCCAAACAACACTCAAAATGGGTTGCCCTAATTCTGTAGTTTGCAGAAACACCCCATATGTGGTCGTAAACTACTGTTTGGCCGAACGGTAGCACATAGAAGGAGGGGAACACCATATGGGTTTTGGAAGGCAGATTTGGCAGGACTGGTTTTGTTTATACCATGTCCCATTTGAAGCCCCCTGTTGCACCCCTAGAATAGAAATTTCAAAAAAGTGACTCCATCTAAGAAAGTACACCCCTCAAGGTATTCAAAACTGGGTTTACAAACTTTGTTAACCCTTTAGGTGTTCCACAAGAGTTAATGGCAGATGGAGAAACAATTTTGAAATTTCTATTTTTTGGAAAATTTTCCAATATAATCAATTTTTTCCAGGAGTAAAACAAGGGTTAACTGCCAAACAACACTCAAAATGGGTTGCCCTGATTGTGTAGTTTGCAAAAACACCCCATATGTGGTCGTAAACTACTATTTGGCTAAACGGCAGGACATGGAAGAAGGGGAACGTCATATGGTTTTTGGAAGGCAGATTTTGCTGGACTGGTTTATTGACACCATGTACCCTTTCAAGCCCCCTGATGCACCCCTAGAGTAGAAACTCCATAAAAGTGACCCCATCTAGGAAACTACGGGATAAGGTGGTTGTTGTTTTGGGACTATTTTTGGGGTAAATTTGATTTTTGGTTGCTCTATATTACTCTTTTTTGAGGCAATGTAACAAAAAAATTTAATTCTAAAATTGTTTCTACATTCACTATTTGGTTTTGTGGAACACCTAAAGGGTTAACATAGTTTGTAAAGTAACTTTTGAATACCTTGAGGGGTGTAGTTTCTTAGATGGGGTCACTTTTTTGGAGTTTCTAGTCTAGGCTACATCAGGGGGGGCTTCTAATGGGACATGGTGTCAAAAAAAAAAAACTGTCCATCAAAATCTGCCTTCCAGAAACCATATGGAGTTCCCTTCGTTCTATGCCCTGCCGTGCGGCTATATAACCATTTACGACCACATATGGGGTGTTTCTGCAAACTACAGAATCGGGGCAATAAATATTTAGTTTTGTTTGGCTGTTAACCCTTGCTTACAATCGGGCTTGAGGACCGTTGCCGCGGTACCTCGCACAGGGACAGGGGTGGTGCCGTTACCGTGGATTGTGGACAGCATAAGGACATCCCTCTTGTCCTTATACCTGACCAGCAACAGGTTTCCACTGGTAAGGGCACGGGTCTCACCCCTGGGGATAGGTACCTGGAGGGGGTAGGCAGGGAGGCCGCGTTGATTTTTCCGCACGGTCCCACAAGCGAACGTGGATCTGGCGGCAAGGGACCTGAACAAGGGAATGCTGGTATAAAAGTTATCCACGTACAAGTGGTAACCATTATCCAGCAGTGGGTACATAAGGTCCCACACGAGTTTCCCGCTAACACCCAGAGTGGGGGGACATTCTGGGGGTTCAATACGGGAATCTCGCCCCTCGTACACACGAAATTTGTAAGTGTACCCTGAGGCACTCTCACAAATTTTGTATAGCTTCACGCCATACCTCGCCCGCTTTGTGGGAATGTATTGGCGGAAACTGAGTCTCCCCTTGAACGCAACGAGAGACTCATCAACCGCGACCTCCCTTCCAGGTACGTAGGCCTGCTGAAATGTGGCCCCAAAGTGATCGATGACCGGCCGTATCTTATACAGCCGGTCATAGGCAGGATCACCTCGGGGTGGACATGCTGCATTATCGGAATAATGCAGACATTTCCGGATGGCCTCAAACCGGTGACGTATCATGACCATACTGTACAGTGGGGTCTGGTATAGGACGTCCCCACTCCAGTATTGCCTGACACTGGGTTTTTGGACTAGACCCATATGCAGCACGAGGCCCCAAAATGTCCTCATTTCGGCTGCACTGACCGGCGTCCAGCCACCGGGTCTAGCCAAAACTGAGCCTGGGTTTTGAGCGACGAACTGTTGGGCGTACAGATTCGTCTGCTCCACCATCAAATTCACCAGTGAGTTACTGAAAAAAAAACTAAAATAGTCTATTTCAGTAAACCCCACTGTGGGAATCTGGATTCCAGGATTGCCAGCAAAATCCGGAATCTCAGGCTCAAAGTCCACTGGGGGACACCAGCTAAGTTCATCGGCAGGGGGCTCCGGTGGACTCATTTGGTGGGCCGGGAAACCAGTACGAACCCCAGGGCGGCTCGTACTAGGGTGGGCCACAGGATCCCTAGCATGTGGGGCCCCTGGCTCCGCCTGGCGGCGTCTCCGCCGCCTTGGTGGCTCATCGTCATCAGATGATGATGAGGAGGATGCGGATGATAAAAGGAATGTGGGGTCATCCTCATCCTCACTGGGGCTCTCAGAGTCGGAGGCAATCTGGGCGTATGCCTCCTCGGCCGAGAACATCCGGCGGGCCATGGGTGTGTGTGCGTGTAGGTGTGCGTGTGTGGCAAACTTTATTATATGTGCGTGTGTGTGGGGGCAACGGGTGTTCGCGTACTAAAAAGTCCAGGCAAAAAAATGGGCAAGTGTTAGAAAAAAAAAAAAGTTAAAACTTGCTGATCAGCGGTACAACGCTGATCAGCGGTCGGTGGGGTGGTGGGGCGGGCGATGCGCTAACAGTGGACGGACGCTAAAAAGTGCCGGCCAGTCAGCGCACGCAGAAAAAAATAAGTGGTGGTGAGGGGGGGAGGCTGGTGGGGGGTGGAGGGTGCTGGGTGGGGGGGCTGGTGGGGGTTGGGGGGGGGGCAGGTGGGTAGGGGGGGCTGGTGGGGGGGGCAAGTGGCAGGAGGGGTCTGGGTTAGGGTTAGATGGAAGTTTGGAATAAAAGTACTTTTTTTTTTTTTTTTCTAACTTACTTTTCCCTTCTTTCCCTGCCTAACGGTGCCTCTCCCTCACTGACCCTAACCTACCTGGGTGGCGATGGGTGCAGGAGGGTGATGGATTCCGATTAGGGGGACACAGGAGCTGGTGCTGGACGATGCTGCACGGTCAGGGTGCTGGACAGGAAGAGGAGGGGAGAGAGGAGCGCAGGAAGTTTGAATCTCGCGCCTCTCTCCCCTGCACCAATCAGCACCCTGGACAGCGGCATTCAGCACCAGGGCCAGCACCGCCTCTCCAAATCCTCGGACTGCGATAGGTGGTGTATAATTACGCCACCGATCGCAGTCTTTTTCCGGTTCATCGGGTCACAGGACACCCGAATGGACCGGAAACGCAGAAAACCGCAGGTCTGAATTGACCTGCGGTTTTCTGCGATCGCCGATACGGGGGGGTCAAATGACCCCCCCCTGCATTGTTACGGGATGCCGGCTGAATGATTTCAGCCGAAATCCCGTTCCGATTAACCCCTGCGGCGCCGGAGTTCCGATTTTAGGTCAGGACGTACCGGTACGTCCTCGGTCCTTAAGGACTCGGGAAATAGGGCGTACCGGTACGTCCTAGGTCCTTAAGGGGTTAAAGGGCTTCTGTCACCCCGCTAAATGGATTTTTTTTTTTTGTGTACTTATAATCCCTATCATGCGATATTGCTATACCTTATGTTATTAATAATTTTCGTTCAGTAGATTTTGTAAAAAACTCACTTTTATGATATGCTAATTACCTTTCTACCAGCAAGTAGGGCGACTACTTGCTGGTAGCAGCCGCAGAAAACCGCCCCCTCCTTCTGTTGATTGACAGGGCCAGCCGGGATCTCCTCCTCCGGCCAGCCCTGTCTGCATTTCAAAAATCACGTGCCTGTGTTGATTCGGCTCAGGCGCTCTGAGATAAGGAGGCTCGGCTCCTCAGCACTCCCTCAGTGCGCCTGCGCCGATGACATCACCGAAGGAGAAGACGTCATCGGCGCAGGCGCACTGAGGGAGTGCTGAGGAGGCGAGCCTCCTTATCTCAGAGCGCCTACGCCGAATCAACACAGGCGCGCGATTTTTTAAATGCTGACAGGGCTGGCCGGAGGAGGAGATCCCGGCTGGCCCTGTCAATCAACAGAAGGAGGGGGGCGGTTTTCTGCGGCTGCTACCAGCAAGTAGACACCCTACTTGCTGGTAGAAAGGTAATTAGCATATCATAAAAGTAAGTTTTTTACAAAATCTACTGAACAAAAATTATTAATAACATAAGGTATAGCAATATCGCATGATAGGGATTATAAGTACACAAAAAAAAAAATCAGTTTAGTGGGGTGACAGAAGCCCTTTAAGTTTTTTTCCAGGTCCACTTTAAGTTCCCAGTCTGTCCCTGTATGGAAGTCTGATCTGAAGTCTAATATGGGGGTCCGATCTGAGGTCTGATTTGAGGTCTGATATGGGTCTAATCTGAAGCATGATATAGAGTACAGTTCTAATGTGGGGGTGTGATGGAGACTGAAGGTCTGTTCTGAGGTCTGATTAAAGATATTTTTTTCTTATTTTTCTCCTCTTATAATTTTTCTCTTATCATAAAGCAAAAAATTCTGTACATTTTTTTAATTGAATGGATATATTTAATACGTATAATATTCTGCTTAAGGTGCAGCTCACTTTAGGAACATCCCTAAATCCTATGATTGCTTTTCTCACTAGAGATGCTAAATAACTGTCAAAATAAACAAAAATATTTACTGGGAATGTCAATAGTAAGAGCAAAGTATTTTTAACATTATAAAATATTATTCTTTAAGTGACATGATTGATGACAGTACAATGGACTCCTTAGATGGCGGTTCCTGTAGTGAAGCATAATAGATTAGATAGATTTTGGAGAAGACATAGAAGATGCAGAAGGAGATTGTTACAATAGACAGTGTAGCTATGCAAAGCCATCTATTTCCTGAAGTCTGAAGCAGTATACTCTGGTATCCCTCATGGAGGTAGTGATTAGGGGTGAGCACTTCATGCTTCACTCTGCTGGCAAGCTTTATGGTAAGCTGATTTCATTTTCTAGCAGGACCTGGCACCTGCCCACACTGTCAAAAGTACTAATACCTGGTTTAAAGGGAACCTGTCATCAACTTTATGCTGCCCATACTAACGGCAGTATAAAGTAGAGACAGGTGAGTTGATATCAGCGATCTGTCTTTTAAAAGTTAAAAGTAAGGGGTTGCTGAGAACCAGCATCTTAATCATTGCAGACCGGGCCTTGAAAAGAGTCCCGGCCACCTGAGAAGAGTCCTGGTTAGTCATGGATTCCTGCTCTCCTGCCCACCTGCTGATGATTGACAGCCTTCTACCTAGTTTTCTCCCTTTCTCTCTAGGAGAGAACTGCCAATCATCAGCAGATGGGCGAGGAGAGCAGGAGATTAGGAATAACCAGGACTCTTCTCAGGTGGCCGTGACTCTTTTCAAGGCCCGGTCTGCAATGATTAAGATGCTGGTTCTCAGCAACCACTTACTTTTAGCTCATGACTGACACACCGCTGAAATCAGCATTTATGTCACTACTTTATGCTGCCCTCATTGAGGTCAGCATAATGTTGATGACAGATTCCCTTTAATAACCACGGTATCACTGTGCTTGATTGGCCAGCAAACTCGCCTGACCTAAACCCCACAGAGATTCTATGGAGTATTGTGAAGAGGATGATGAGATACACCAGACCTAAAAATACAGATGAGTTGGAGGCCGTTATCAAATCAACCTGGGCTTCCATAGCACCTTAGCAGTGCCACAGGCTGATCGCTTGCAAAGGGAGCCCCGCCAAAGTATTGAGTGCATATATCGTACATACTTTCAATAGGTCAACATTTCTGTACTAAAATAATTTTTTACATTTAAATAGATTACTCTGTGTGTCTGCATGTAATGAATCTTTATACTATACAAGTTTTACTTTTTGAATTGAAAAATGTTTAACTGATGTGACATATTAATACTTTTAAAAGTTTTTAGTGTTTTAATAGATGCAGAATCAGAACCAAAATGAAAAATGAAGAAAGCAATGAGCAGGTAATAGTAGGCAGTGCAAGGTATAAACAAACTATAACTGACGCTAGCAGCAGACAAGATTCAGTTTTAAAAAATGTGTCCTTTTCTCTGATTTATCTGGTACCCTGTGTCTCACCTGGCCAAAAAAAAGGTACAGAGTACATAACAGAGACCAAGATCTGCTAACATCACTGGAGTGTGGCATGGTAAGTTTATTATACCAGTTCTGGTGATAGGATCTTCCCCCTGTCTCTGAATATTGGATGCAGATAAGGTTTCCATTTGATGTTGATAATTTATTGTGGCTTAATGTCAGAGAGAAGCACAACATAATGTAACACAGGCAGCATGTTATAGAGGAGGATGAGCTGAGCAGACTGATATAGTTTTGTGGGAAAAGATTTAGTAAAACTTGTAAACTATGGTTAGAATATTTGTTGTTTCTTCCCAGCAGTTTTCTTCCCTATTGCATGGGTTAAGGGGAGTCTGTCAGACGTTTGGCTATGCTAAACTGCTGACAGCACTAAGTAGGAGCTGGGAAGAGCAGTACAGATATACCTATTGTCAAGCTTTGATTATCAGGAGTAGTGTGAATATGAACTTTTATTCTGGAGGTGGGGCTGCTTTAAATGCTCTCTGCACTGAGCTGCTTCACAGCACATCCTCTCTGTTCTGAGTGACAGATGTAGTGGTTTCCTAGTTGGATGTCATTCAGAACAGAGGAAAGGTGCTGTGAAGCAGCTCAATGCAGAGAAATATTGACAGTAAAACTGTGCCTCCAATGCACTTAAGGGCAGAATCTGACAGAATAAAAGTTCATATACACACACTACTCCTAATGATAAAAGCACCACAAAAGATATGTTTGGACTGTTCACCCCTGAAGACGTCTAGTGCTATCAACAATTTACTCGGACAGATTCCCTTTAACTCTATCCCGCCAAGCGCTGTACATGTACTGCAAAGCGAAAAGTGACTTCCTGCATTGTACCGTACATGTATTGAGCACTAATCGAACGGGCACAAGAGTTTTACTTGCTTGCTCACTACAGGGGCCTGGCTGTTTTTGACAGCTGGGCCCTTGCTGTATCTGCGGTAAGTGCTGATGCAGCATGTAAGGTGTTTTTTCAGAGTGTGGGGGCTCCCTCTCTCAACCCATCGGCTCACTGCGATCATGGGGTGCTGATGGTTGCCATGGCAGCTGGAAGCCTTGAGAAGACTTCCAGGTCGGCCAACAACAGAAGCCTATGAGACCCAGCCCCAGGCTTGGTCTCATAGGCAACTGTTAGTGTAAAACTCACAGTTTTAATGGTGTACAATACAGCATATATTTTACGGCAGTAAAACAGTGACCAGACAGTCAAAAGTTGAAGTCCCATAGTGAGGCTAAAATAAAAAGTAAAAAAAAAAAACATTAAAATGTTTTCAAAAAGTGTTAAAAATGCCCCCTTGCCATTATGAAGCAATTAACTATTGTAAAAAATAAATAAAAGAAGTAAAATAAACATAATTTGTAATGACATGTCCGTAATGACTGGCTCTATAAAAAATATCACATGATCTACCCCATCAGGTGAACGCTCTAAAAAATAAATAAATTCTATGCCAGAACAACCATTTTTTTGGTCACCTTGCCAGCCAAAAATCATAATATCAAACGATAATGTCACATGTACCCCAAAATAGTACCAATAAAAAATTCAACAAATCCAGCAAAAAACAAGCTCTCACGCAAGACCATTAGCAGGAAAATGAAAAAATTATGGTTCTAAAAAATTGGTGTCACAAAACATGATTTTCTTTTAAAAAATGCTTGTATTGTATAAAACTGGAAAAAAATAGGCATATTTGGTAACACCACTTTCATAATGACTTTCTCTATAAAATATAACATAATCTACCCCTTCAGGTGGAAAAAAATAATAATAAAAAATATATAAGAACAGTCATTTTTTTGGTCACCTCACCTTCTAAAAAACTAAATATCAAGCTATCAAAAAATCTTTGTACCTCAAAATGGTACCTATGAACACATCAACTCATCTTGCAAAAAATAAGCCCTCACACAAGACCATTGCCATAAAAGAAAAAAGAAAATATGGATCTCAGAAAAAGGCGACACTAAAACAGGATATTTTTTTCAAAATGCTTTTATTGTGTAAAAGTAGCAACATTAAAAAAAACATATGTACTGTAAAATTGATATCTCTGTAAATGTATTGACCAGCAGACTAAGGCCTCTTTCACACGGGCAAGATTTCTGCACGGGTGCAATGAGTGACGTGAACGCATTGCACCCGCACTGAATCCGGACCCATTCATTTCTATGGGGCTGTGCACACGAGCGGAGATTTTCACGCATCACTTGTGCGTTGCGTGAAAATCACAGCATGTTCTATATTCGGCGTTTTTCACGCAACGCAGGCCCCATAGAAGTAAATGGGGCTGCGTGAAAATCGCAAGCATCCGCAAGCAAGTGCGGATGCTGTGCGATTTTCACGCACGGTTGCTAGGAGATGATCGGGATGGGGATCGGATCATTATTATTTTCCCTTATAAAATGGTTATAAGGGAAAATAATAGCATTCTGAATGGGGATCGGATCATTATTATTTTCCCTTATAAAATGGTTATAAGGGAAAATAATAGCATAATGTGCGTGCAAAACACTTTGCACCCACGCGATAAAAACTGAACATCGGAACGCAATCGCAGTCAAAACTGACTGCAATTGCGTACCTACTCGCGCGGGTTTGCCGCAATGCACCGGGACGCACCTGGACCTAATCCGGGCACGCTCATGTGAAACAGGCCTAAAGTTAATATGTCATTAAAAGAAACCCGCAAAATGCACTGATGGAATTGATGCATATCTTTGCCCTGCTTCCCAAAAATCGATACAAACACCGATCAGAAAATAGCTGTACTGGTACCTCAGAGGCTGTTTCAAAGCAGCCTGTAAGCCAATCCATCAAAATATGCACTGCAAAAGCCAAAAGGTGGTCTTTCCCTTCTGAACTCTGAAGCTTATCCAAACAGCAGTTTAAATCCATGTTCATAGAATTTTTTTACCCAGTAGAACCCACCTAATAATTTAAGTGTGTGGTGTGTCTCAGATGGCAGAATCTGGGCACAGCATATCGGGAATGAAATGCCATATCTATGGAAAACTTGCAATTCTCATTTTGCATAGTCACTTGCTCATTAATTTCTGCATAATACCTGTGGTGTCAAAATGCTCACTTTGCCCCTTGATAAATAACTTGAGGGGTGTAGTTTCCAAAATGAGGTCACTTATTGGGTGGTTTTCACTGTACAAATGCATAGGGTCTCTGAAAATGCGATATACTGCCCGAAAACCATTCCTGCAAAATACTTGCTCCTAAAGACAAATGATGCTCCTTCTAATCTGAGCCTAAACATGTGCCCATACAGCAGCTTACATCCGCATTTATGTCATTTATGTACCCATTTCAAGCATTGTGATGTCTCGGATGGCATAAGCTGGGCAAAACATATTAGGCATTGAAATGCCATATCTGTGGAAAAAATTGCCATTTTTATTTTGCATGGTCTGCTTCACATTAATTTCTGAAAAGAATCTGTGGCATCAAGATGCCTACATCACCCCTCAATACACTGAGGGGAGTGGTTTCCAGAATGATGTCACTTCTCTGGGGTTACATTTATTATTTCACCCCAGAGTCTCTGCAGTTGTCAGCACAAGTGTTGTAAATCACCACATTTGGCCTCAAAATTCTTATTTATTTATTTGACACACTTATATAGTGTTTCTATATTCTGCAGCACTTTACAGACATTAACATCAAGCTGTCCCCAATGGGGCTCACAATCTAAGGTCCCTATCAGTATCTGTTTGGAGTGTGGGAGGAAACCGGAGTACCTGGAGGAAACCCACCCAAACACAGGAAGAACATACAAACTCCATGCAGATGTTATCCTTGGTCAGATTCGAACCTAGGAGCATGGAGGTCTTTTACTGCTCTACAAGCAAAAGAATAAGGGCACATGTAGGGTGTTTCTAAAACCAGGAAACACAGCATAATAATATTAGCGCATACACCAGACACAACATATTGGGCACTGAAATGACATATCTGTTGAAAAGTTGCAATTTTCATTTTGGCCCATCTGCTGTGCATTAATTTTGGCAAAACACCAAATTGCTTACTCCACCCCTCAATAAATACATTGAGGGTTGTAGTTTCCAAAATTGGATAACTTTTCAGGGGTTCCATTTATTTTTTCACCCCAGAGCCTCTACAGCTATCAGCTCAAGCTGCATAAATCATCACATTGGGCCTCAAAAGCACATGGTGCTCTTTTATACCTAAGTTGTATGTCCAGGCAAAAGATTACAGCCAAATGAAGGGTGTTTCTAAAACCAGGAAGCACAGCATAATAATAACAGGGCTGACTTTTCACATTGGCACATGCTGAACACAACATATTGGGCACTGATATGGCATATATGTGTAAAAATTGCAATTTTCACTTTGCACCATCTATTGTGCATTAGATTCTGAAAAAAACACCAGTAGGGTTAAAATGCTCACAACACTCCTTAGTTAATTCTGAGAGAGGTGTAGTTTTTATAATGAGATTACTTCTTGGGAGTTTCTTTTTTCATTTTACCATTTGCCAGCCAGTGCTATGTGAATTACCAAACTAGATCTCAAAAGGTGCTCTTTCTCTTCTGAACCATGCAATGTCTCCAAACAGCAGTTTGTGACCTCATAGAGGGCATTGTGGTACTTATGAAAAATGATGTAACTAAATTTAGGGTTTTTCTTTTATTACTACTCGTGAAAATGAAACATCTGGGGCTAAAACTACATATAATTAAAATACTGTACAATATAATTTTTTATTTCATGTCTCAATCTTAAAAAATATCTATGGGGTCAAGCCAATTAGTTTCCAGGATGGGGTAACTTTTTGGGGTTTTACATTGTACTGGTACTTCAGGGGCTCTGCAAGTGTGATTTGACACCCTAAAACCATTCCAGTGAAATCTACTTTTCAAAAGCCATGCTTCCCTACTGAGCCCTTTAGTGTGCCCATACAGCAGTTTATGACCATATATGGAGTGTTGCCATATTTAGGAGAAAATGGGTAACCAATTATAGGTTAATTTTTCTCTTGTTACTCCTTGCAAAAATAGAAATCTGGGGCTAAAGCAACACTTATTGGAAAAAATATATAATTTTTAATTTTCACAACAAAGTGTCTCCAAATGAAATTTCTATGTCCCTATAAAATTCATGTGGGGTCAAAGCACTCACTATACCCCTTAATAAATTCCTTGAGGGGTTTAGTTTCCAAAATGGGGTCACCTTTTGGCATTTTTCACTATAGAGGTACCTCAGGGTCTCTTCAAATGTGACATGGCACCCAAAAACCATGCCAGTAAATTTTGCCCTCCAAAAACCATATGGTGTTCCTTACCTTCTGAACTGTGCGGTATGCCCATGCAGCAATTTACAACCGCATATGGGATGTTGTTGTAAACTGCAAAATAAAGGTAATAAATATTGAGGTTTGTTTTGCTGTTAAACCTTAGGGCTGCAAAAATACGGATCAGTTTTTTTGCGGACAGTTCAGCATGTCCGCAAAAAAAGGATTGCATTCCTTTTTTTTCCCTGATCCATAGACTTCAATAGGGCCATGTCCTGATTTTCACTGACAAGTATAGGACATGTTTCATTATTTTGCTGAGCTGTGCGATGGAAGAAAAGGGCCCCATAGAAATGAATGGGACAACTAATCCGCAAAAAAACGGATCCGCATTTTTGCAGACAGCATACGGTCGTCTGAATGAGACCTAACTGTGTTACAGGAAAAATAATATTAAAATGGAAAATCTAAGCAAAAAAGGAAATTTTTAAATTTGACCTCCATTTTGCTGTAATTCCTGTGGAACACCTAAAGGGTTAACAACGTTTTTAAATTCAGTTTTTAATATTTTGTTGTGGTGTAGTTTCTAAAATAAATTTTTAAGTGATTTCTATTATGTAAGCTCCTCAAAGTTACTTCAGAACTTAAATGGTTCTTAAAAAAAGTTTGGGAAATTTTCTTGAACATGAAAAATTGTTTCTAAAATTCTAAGCCTTCTAATGTCCTAAAAAATAGAATCACACTTACAAAATGATGCCTACATAAAGTATACATATGATGAATGTTAATTATTAACTTTTGTGAGGTATCACTATCTGTCTTAAAAGCAGACCAATTCTAATTTTAAAAAATTCTAATTTCTCAAATTTTTGTGTAACGTTTGGATTAAAAAAAATTAAGGTAAAACATATCAACCCAAATCTACCACTAACATGAAGTACAATGAATCAAAAAGCAGACTCAGAATTGCTTGGATAAGTAAAAGCATTCCAAAGTTATCACATAAAGCAGGGGCCCTCCAGCTGTTGTAAAACTACAACTCCCACAATACCCTGCTGTAGGCTGAGAGCTGTAGGCTGTTCGGGCATGCTGGGAGTTGTAGTTTTGCAACAGCTGGAGGGCCGCAGGTTGAGCATGACTGATATAAAGTGACACATATCGGATTTGCTAAATTAGGCTCTGTCAGGAAGGTGAAAACTGGCTGTGTCTGGAAGGGGTTAAATTCTCTTTTGTTTTGAGCTTATGTATTTTAGATATTGCCTGGACCTAAACTTGATTATACTTGTACATGCATGTGCATTATTTTTATGTGGCTTACATTTCTATTATTGGAGGCTGTTATAATCAGAAACATTGCACTGGTCTATTCATAAAAAGTAGTGAACCAGTCATCAACCAATAAATTGCAGAGCAGTGAGGGTGTTGCTGCATGTTCGGGCTGTTTATACAGTTTTTGATGCCAAAATCAGGAGTGGATCGTAAAAAGGAAATAACAATCTTCATCAGTTTACAGTGTGGGTTTTCTTACAGCATGTCGATAGCATTTCTGAAATCTCATTCACTTTGCTGGTACTATACAAATCTGCAGTGTTTACACCATGTGTTAACCAACCCTAAACTATACAATGGTCTATATTTTTCCAGTCCATTGTATGCAATGGCTTCCTGTGTAGTGTTACAACTGTAAATAATTCTTGTTAATGCATGTCCTTGAATATTCGGCTTCTCTGTTATTCCAATTACATTGTGCAGTCAGCCCTTTTCTTCTTATTTGTTGCAACCAATTATTTTGTTCAGTCTATTTTTTTTTACATTGTGCTAAAACGGCATTGTGTTCTGTTAGACTTAATAGAAACTGACAGGTTGTTCGTTCTCTGGTTGGAAGAATTAAAATAATGTGTGATTATTTTTGGTACACTCCCTGGACTCCGCCAGGAGCACGCTAGTATTGACTGACAATAATTGAGATAAATACTTTACCTAATACCTGAAGTTAGATTATTGGGGAGAGAAGAAGAATGTGGGACAATGATAAGTAACTGTGTAGAAAATAGCTGTTCTACTTCCATTGTACTCCACTCCTATCTCTACTTATATATAAATTTTGAGGGTCATTCATTATTAGAGCTGTCGCAGATTCGGTTGCAAAGGCGATTTGTGGCCGAATATGCAACTTTTCTCTGCTCTAAAGAAGGGGAGGTGGCGTGGCGGGGAAGGGGGCGAGCCGGCAGGCCCATCTCGTTTATCATTTTCTACACGTGTTTTAGGCATAGAAAATTATCTAAATCCACACCAACAAGGGAGCTGGCCTAGATTTAAGCCGGCAGTAGATGCGCCTAAGTTATGGAAAGGCTGGCTCCTCGACATAACTAAGGCGCATCATGCACTAGCACAAGGGATTTTAAGACCAGCGTCTAAAACGCTGGTCTTAAAAAATTACTCCATATGTTTTCATTATTATGATATAACCTTTGTGGAGAGTACTGTTTGAATTAGTCTTTTTTGCATAGTTTTAGATTTTCATAAATGGTAGAGATGAGTCACAACAGAAATATAAAAGATTAAACTACAGTATATAAGTTCCTCTTTGCACCTAATTCCTCAGTCATGACCACAACTCCAATGTCATCCCCAGCCTTTCTCCCTTACATTTTTGCTTCTTTGGGTATACGAAGGATAAGGAATCATTATTGTTTTTTAACATCTGTTTTCCTGCAAAAGGGAATTAAATAAGGGCCATTTTACATGTGCCAAGGATCTGGAGAATTATCAAGGTAACTGGCCTGATAATTGGTTTATGTAATGGTTCCAACTTTCATGTGGCAGCACATCATCCTGTGTAAAGAGAGATGTGCTGCCAACAAACCAGGAAACTGTATGGGCTTGAACAATCATAGCGATGATCACTCCTGCATATAAATGCATCAAACAAGCAGGCAATGACCAGTACCGAGCATTACTATTAACATTCCTTCCTGATTAATACCCGCTCTCTGTCTATATAAAAGGACTCTGAGATCAATATTGCCTACTTAGGCCATCAGACAGCCCGTGTCCAAATGCTCTGATTGGAAACTCTCCTCTGAGCCAGGACATATGTTGCTAACGATCAGCAGCTCTGTCCTCAGCAGGCTCAAGCCATCCATGTATTTCTCAATGACTGCAATGGATAGGTCATTAGTGTCTGATTGGCGGGGATCCGACACTTGGGACCCCCGCCAATCGGCCTTTTGAGAAGGCACTGCCCACAGTAGTGCCGCGGCCTTCTCGCAGCTTGGTCACATGGCCTAGGTGCAGCTCAGTCCCATTGAATTGAGTGGGGATGAGCTCCAAAACCAAGCACTAATGCTATACCAGGGATCAGCAACTTCCGGCATTCCAGCTGTTCAGAAACTACAACTCCCAGAATGCTTCATTCACTTCCATGGCAAATAGAAGAACAGCCAAGCACGTTTGCATGCTGGGAGTTGTATTTTCACAGCAGCTGGAGTGCCGAAGGTTTCTGATCCCTGTGCTATACAATGTGCGATGCTGTGCTTGGTGAGCTGAGAGACGGTGCTACTACGAGCGCCAGTGCCTTCTCCAACAGCTGATTGGTGGGGGTCCCTAGTGTCAGATCCCCACCAAACAGATACTGATGACCAATCCGGAGGATAGGTCATCAGTTAAAAAATCCTAGAAAACCCCTTTAACTACATTTCCTCTTCAGCTAGCCACATGGTCGCCCAAGAAAATCAGCTGTATGTTAGCGGTGTCAAAACTGGCACTCAAGATTAAAGGGGTTGTCTGTGGTGAAGCAATCCATTTAGGGAGGACCTGGCTGTAACCTCTCCTGACATAACAATTTCACCCAAATATCACTCTTGTAGACATACATTCCCTTGCAGTATACATTAAATATGCACTTTTGTTGCACTTAATGTCTATGTATTGTTGTAACATCCATGTTTGATGTAGCATTAACAACAACCATGAAAAATCTTAAGTGTATTTGCATTTGGTTGGAGCATGAGTTATTTCTTCAATATTTGGCTACAACCAACTATTTTTCCTCTAAACCAGAAGCAGTAAATAGAACATAAACAGTATAATGCGTGTATTCTTGTTCTCTCCTCTAAACTATAGGGATCAAAGATATAATGGAGCAGCTTTCACACAGAAAAAGCACTCATGGGAAAAGGCTCTTAAAAGCATAAAACCAGCCAGGGGCTGGAATAAACCTAATTACTCTTTTAACTTAGTATTGTTTTGACAGTTTGAATTTGGATTTTGGCACATTATTGCATTTATCTAGTAGTCAGCCATAATTCTTTTCAGTAAAATTGGCCTTTACAGGGTACGGAGCAGTGGTAACTTTTCACTAGTAATTTAACTTATGTATGTGTTGAATATTAGTTATGACAAATTAATTTCTCCTGGAATTTAACAAAATGGCCATGCAAATAAATGAGTCGGGTAAAGTGCTTAGGAGTCCTCCATCTTTGTAATAATTGATTATAACTTATAAATAGTCATAAATTACAGCTTTTTAAAGACCATTTTCACATGGCAGTATTCTGGTCAGCATCTTGCATCTGTATTTGTAAGTTAAAGCCAGGAGACAAGTATAATGGAAAAATGTGCACCTTTGCCACATTCTGGAACTACTCCAAATTGTGGCTTAAAATACTGATGCAAAATACTGACCAAACTATAATGCGAAAGTGACCTCAAAATTAAAACAGTTGTCGAGGATGCTGATATTGATGGCCTATCCTCAGGATAGGTCATCAGTATCTGATCTGTTGGGTTTTAACTCTCAGCACCCCCACCGATCAGCTGTTAGAAAAGTTCACAGGCCTCTTCTTAGGCCAATGACGTCACATTCATCAGTCACATGGCCTATGTGCAGCTCAATCCTATTCAAGTGAATGGACTGGAGCTTCAAAACCAGAACAGCCACTATACAATGTACAGCGTTGTGCTTGGTATGCTTTGAGGGGGCCTCTTCAAACAGCTGATTAGCAGTGGTGCCTGGAGTCGGACCCCACCCATCAAATATTGATTACCTATCCTGAGAATATGCCATCAATGTCCGAAATCCTGGACAATTCCTTTAATACACGGAACAAATATATAAACACAACACTTTCGGTTTTGCTCCCATTTTGCATGAGATGAACTCAAAGATGTGAAACATTTTCTACATGCACTCAAATATTGTTCACAAATCTGTCTAAATCTGTGTTAGTGAGCACTTCTCCTTTGCCGAGATAATCCATCCCACCTCACAGGTGTGGCATATCAAGGTGCTGATTAGACAGCATGAATATTGCACAGGTGTGCCTTAGACTTCCCACAATAAAAGGCCACTCTGAATGTCTACCAGAGCTGTTTCCCGTGCAATGAATGTTCATTTCTCTACCATAAGCCGTCTCCAAAGGCATTTCAGAGAATTTGACAGTACATCCAACCGGCCTCACAACTGCAGACCACGTGTAACCACACCAGCCCAGGACCTCCACATCCAGCATGTTTACCTCCATGATTGTCTGAGACCAGCCACCCGGACAGCTGCAGTAACAATTGGTTTGCATAACCAAATATTATTTGCACAAACTGTCAGAAACCGTCTCAGGGAAGCTCTTCTGCATGCTCGTCATCCTTATCGGGGTCTGGACCTGACTGCAGTTCATCGTCGTAACTGACTTGAGTGGGCAAATGCTCACATTCGATGGCGTCTGGCACGTTGGAGAGGCATTCTGTTCACGAATGAGTCCCTGTTTTCACTATTCAGGGCAGATGGCAGACAGCGTGTGTGGCGTCGTGTGGGTGAGAGGTTTTCTGACGTCGACGTTGTGGATCGAGTGGCCCATCGTGGTGGTGGGGTTATGGTATGGGCAGGCGTATGTTATGGACAACGAACACAGGTGCATTTTATTGAAGGTATTTTGAATGCACAGAGATACCGTGACGAGATCCTGAGACCCATTGTTGTGCCATTCATCCATGACCATCACCTCATGTTGCAGCATGATAATGCACGGCCCCATATTGCAAGGATCTGTACACAATTCCTGGAAGCTGAAAACATCCCAGTTCTTGCATGGCCAGCATACTCACCGGACATGTCACCCATTGAGCATATTTGGGATGCTCTGGATCGGCGTATACGACAGCGTGTTCCAGTTCCTGCCAATATTCTGCAACTTCGCACAGCTATTGAAGAGGAGTGGACAAACATTCCACAGGCCACAGTCAACAACCTGATCAACTCTATGCGACGTAGATATGTTGGACTGCGTGAAGCAAATGGTGGCCACACCAGATACTGACTGGTTTTCTGACCTTCCCCCCCAGTCAGGCAAAACTGTGCACATTTCAGAGTGGCTTTTTATTGTGGGCAGTCTAAGGCATACCTTTGCAATATTCATGCTGTCTAATCAGCACCTTGATATGCCACAACAGTGAGGTGGGATGGATTATCTTGGCAAAGGAGAAGTGCTCACTAACACAGATTTAGACAGATTTGTGAACAATATTTGAGAGTAATGGGTCTTTTGTGTATGTAGAAAATGTTTCAGATCTTTGAGTTCAGCTCATGCAAAATGGGAGCAAAACCGAAAGTGTTGCGTTTAGATTTTTGTTCAGTGTAGATCGGCTATGGCAGTGGGGATAATTGCCATATGACTGCATACAGATACTAGACTGGTATTCTCCAATAGTAGAAGCCACATGTTGCTCTCACTATTGTGCATAGCATTACTGAAATTTGTCAACAGGTTGGGAACTATAAAACTGGCAGTTGACATCGTGCTATGAGCCATGGGCCTCATTTATCAGTACTGTACAACAGAAAAACTGACCATAGCAACTGGTACCTATGCAAATGTAATTCTTTTCAAACCAGTTTTAATAATGAAAGTCAAGCTCTGTTTAGTTGTTATGGTCAGTGCAGACAATTTTTGTTTTAGACACTGCTGATAAACCTTTCTGTTCCATTTGTGAAATGCATCAGGATGATATGGCATATGGTGCCAAATGTACATTAGCATGGTATTGCTGGTATTGCTGCCATGTAGCATTTTTCATGATGACATTTTCTGCTTGGTTGTTTTCTCTATTATTAGTAAAGTGTTGCAAATTGCTTATAAATGTACATGTATTTCATTTTAGTCCTATTTTTGAATACACACAGACATGCTGTTTGCATGCAGGTATATAAGAAGTAGGTGAATGTACTGCTCTGTAACCAAGCTGTACATGTGACTGTGTGATAATACTGAACAGACATTCTATATCAAGCAAGCATGGTGATATCAAGTTATTGCAGTAGACACATTTTTGTCTTACATTTAACGAATATATATAAAAAAAACATATACATTAAACTGATGCCTCTGACAGATGCCATAGAGTGGCATCCATTACCATAGACTTCCATTGTAAAAAAGAAATGTATACGTTAACGTATACATTTTTTGTTGGACTTTTGCAGAATAGAAAAGCGTAGTGTACTGTGCTTTTGCAACCTTTTTCTCCAACATATATGTTAAATATTGGGCACAAACGTCATATGAAGCCGGCTTAAGAAATATACCAATACATATGTATTCCAGCTGATACATTTTCAATCAGATTTTATTTAGGTTACCTAGCTCAGGCTGACAGTCGGAATTTGAAATTGATCCTTTTCTACGAAGAGAAAATTCCTCTTGTCACTAAAGAACATTTTTATCGTCTATTGGAAGTGCACATTTCAATTTATTTTGCTTTACATCTCCAACTTAATTATATGTAATTCACAGTATAGATGTCACCTTGCAATGCTTTTTGTA
Organism: Bufo bufo; assembly: GCF_905171765.1. Classification (NCBI taxonomy): domain Eukaryota; kingdom Metazoa; phylum Chordata; class Amphibia; order Anura; family Bufonidae; genus Bufo; species Bufo bufo. The sequence continues at coordinate 254,669,480 of NC_053392.1, forward strand.
AAACATATGGAAACTTTGGCTGTCTCAAGTTCATTCCAGAAGTGTTTCTGATTACTGTATTGCATTTACCTGTCGAGAGAAACTACAAAGCTGTAAATGCATTATCCATTGTCAGCTTTCTGTCAACTAGATATACGTGTCGTTAAGTCAAATTCTAGCCTATTTCTAAATGCTCCAGGGTAAGAATATCAAAGAGATAAACATGACTTTCAAGTTATAACTACTTTCCTCCTCCTTCTCAATGCCTTCTCATTTTCCTTCTTCAGTTCTGGCATCTGCCCAGATCCACCCACATTATCCAGGCAGCCGGATAATCTCTTCTTACCTCTGGAGTACTGTTTTCATTGCCGTGATGGTTCTGACAGCATAGCTCAACACAAGGTATTACTGAGCAATGGCAAGTACAAGGCTTGCAGATGAAAAAAAACATCCCTCTAGTCTCTTTGCTGGGAGGCTATTCCATTCATCCATAAGCCTTTGTATAATGTAATATTATGATATGTTCACTCCACCTCTCATCCAACCCCAGGTCATGTCCTCTTGTTCAAATACTTCTCTCTCTACAGAAACAAAACTAAGGCTGAAATACTGGTTTCTGTTACATGAAAGATACGTACCTATGTTTCTATAACACAATTGCATATAGAATATATAGGCCATATTCATACAGTCAATGTTTGATCAGTGCTTTCCATCAGTGATTGTGTGGCAAAACCAGGAGCGGGACAAAAACACAGAAAAAGTCCAAATATTTCCTTTATACCTTATGTATAGACTCCTCTGCTGGTTTGGGCTCACAATCACTGATCAAAACACTGCCATGTTAATTAGGCCTAAGGCCCCTTTCACACGGGCGAGAACTCTGCACGGGTGCAATGCGTGAGGTGAACGCGTTGCACCCGCACTGAATCCGGACCTATTCACTTCAATGGGGCTGTGCAGATGAGCGGTGATTTTCACGCATCACTTGTGCATTGCATGAAAATCTCAGCATGTTCTATATTCTGCATTTTTCACGCAACGCAGGCCCCATAGAGGTGAATGGGGCTGCGTAAAAATCGCAAGCATCCGCAAGCAAGTGCAGATGCGGTGTGATTTTTACGCATGGTTGCTAGGTGATGATAGGGATGAGTAACTGCATTAAAGTCTAATCACTGTATTATTTTCCCTTATAACATGGTTATAAAGGAAAATAATAGCATTCTGAATACAGAATGCTTACTAAAATGTGCCTTGAGGGGTTAAAAAATAAATAAAAATTAACTCACCTCATCCTGTTGTTCGCGCAGCCGGCATCGTCTTCTTTCTTCTTCTTTCAGGACCTGCAAAAGGACCTTTGATGACGTAATCGCGCTCAACCACGTGGTGAGCACGGTGATGTCAGTGCAGGTTCTGCTGAATGAAGATAGAAGATCCTGGAAAGGATATAGAAGGGGCTATTACCTCTCTTTTCTCACTTTTTTTTAAAATTTATTTTAGGTTTTGTATAAGATAAAAGAAAATAACTTTCATACAGTTCTAAACAATGAAGACAACACAATGACTCAGGGGTCACCACTTCCGTCTTGCAAAAGTCAGTTCTGGGTTCAAATCTTTGCATTTTCTCCCTGTTTTTGCACGTGTTTCCTCCGTGTTCTCAGATTATACCCCTTACCTTAAAGACATACTGATAAGACATTTAGATTGTGAGACCGCCTGGACACAGTGAGTGGTGAGGATGTCTGTGAAAGTGCTGCAGAATATTTTGGCGCTATAAAAGAGGTGTGATGTAAGTGAAGTCCAAACAACGAGAAAAAAATATTTCTTCCAGCAAAAAAAATTATTAAAAATAAAGCCTTTATTGTCACACATTAAAAACATTTAAAAAAGGTTCAATACAGATGCTTCCATACAGTGAAAAGCAACAGTAACAGGATAGGAAGGGGAGTTTTAAACTGTCATTAAATGAATACATCAACCCTTAATCTTGTAAATTACTCTCTGGCCTGTTAGAAAGGTACATGATGAAATTGTAGTCAAGATTTTCTTTTTACCAGTGACTATATTTGTGTGGTATCCACTCCCTTCTGGTCCTCAGCTGTGTCATGTGACTTACTCTCTGACTCTCACGACATCTTATGTGGACAGGAAGTCAGTTTCTCTATTCTTTAGAATGACTTACATCAAGGCTCTCATAGGAATAAATATAGCGAAACTGACTTCTTGTCCACACATAAGATGCTGTGTCAGTTGAAGAGTCAGAGTCAGTTACATGACTAATCTGAAGACCAGAAAGCAGACCTCCCAAGTGTCCCTCTTTTGGAGGGACAGTGCCTCTTTTGGACCCATGTCCCTCTGTCCCTCTTTGATCCTTAAATGCCACTCTTTTTGACCCGTGAATTAGTGCATAAATGTACATTAATAAATTTACTAAATTGCTCCTTACTAAACTATCTGTATGGTTTCTACCTGTATATTAGGCCATAACTTCATTATTTGGTGCAATTTGGACGTTAAAATATATATCTATAATCCCATGAATTACGTACTAATATTTAAATGGATATTGAAGCGCAAGAGAAAAAAAATTGTCCTAGGGGCTCCACATGCGCTTACACTCATCTAACCGATCCCCAGCTGCTGCAGTAATTATGTTTTGGGCGGAGTTAGAGGCATGGCCTTGTGTGAAAAAAAGGGCCATGATGCAGAAAGTACCTATGGAAAGTACAGCCATAGGTAAGATTACCTTCACTACAATTTATCATGTACCTTTCTAACAGACCAGAGAGTAATTTTTCTGTGGGAGTGCTTCTTTAAGCTAATATGGTATATATCCCACTATTATATCAAATACAAAAAGAATTTCCAAGAATGCATAACATAACAAATAAAAAGTCTGTTATTTTGGCGGAAGAATAGGTGTGTTTCCAATAAGTAGAATAGGTATGATGCTGGTAGCTTTTTAAAACAATAAGTATTTAAAGTAAATTAGGACTGCATCTCAATTCAAGTAACTTTTTTACTCCATACTTGATCTGCTTTATTGTAAACATTTACTACTTCTTGCATTGTAACCTCTACTGAATCTGTAATATTGCAAAAAAAGGGGGTCAGACAGCACATCCCAATGTGCAGGTGCGCGCTGCCAGGGCTAGAAACATACAGGAAAAAAAGACAATGCATCAGCACTCATCCAACACAAATAAAGTACAATAATGCCATAATTATAGAAGACATTCTGTTGCTAATGCTACGCTTATTTTGCAAATGTGAGATTCTTGGCAAATACATTTTGTACAAAATTATTTGGGCCCGTCTGCCAAACGTCAAGGCTATCTCTATAAGACGGGAACCTAACACTAAATCCTACCCGTTATGTGCCATAATGGCCACCATAAAATACAGGGAGTGCAGGTTCCACATGCATGCTGGGTCCGCTCTGCTTTTTACCATTTTTGGTGCCATAACAGCCTCCATTAAATCCAGGGCTGCAGGTACCAACATGCATGCTGAGCCCACTCTACACTCACCTAAAGAATTATTAGGAACACCTATTTCTCATTAATGCAATTATCTAGTCAACCAATCACATGGCAGTTGCTTCAATGCATTTAGGGGTGTGGTCCTGGTCAAGACAATCTCCTGAACTCCAAACTGAATGTCAGAATGGGAAAGAAAGGTGATTTAAGCAAATGGGATTTTCACGCACAACCATTTCTAGGGTTTACAAAGAATGGTGTGAAAAGGGAAAAACATCCACTATGCGGCAGTCCTGTGGGCAAAAATGCCTTGTGGATGCTAGAGGTCAGAGGAGAATGGGCCGACTGATTCAAGCTGATAGAAGAGCAACGTTGACTGAAATAACCACTCGTTACAACTGAGGTATGCAGCAAAGCATTTGTGAAGCCACAACATGCACAACCTTGAGGCGGATGGGCTACAACAGCAGAAGACCCCACCGGGTACCACTCATCTCCACTACAAATAGGAAAAAGAGGCTACAATTCGCACGAGCTAACCAAAATTGGACTGTTGAAGACTGGAAAAATGTTGCCTGGTCTGATGAGTCTCGATTTCTGTTGAGACATTCAAATGGTAGAGTCCGAATTTGGCGTAAACAGAATGAGAACATGTATCCATCATGCCTTGTTACCACTGTGCAGGCTGGTGATGGTGGTGTAATGGTGTGGGGGATGTTTTCTGGGCACACTTTAGGCCCATTAGTGCCAATTGGGCATCGTTTAAATGCCACGGGCTACCTGAGCATTGTTTCTGACCATGTCCATCCCTTCATGACCACCATGTACCCATCCTCTGATGGCTACTTCCAGCAGGATAATGTACCATGTCACAAAGCTCGAATCATTTCAAATTGGTTTCTTGAACATGACAATGAGTTCACTGTACTAAAATGGCCCCCACAGTCACCAGATCTCAACCCAATAGAGCATCTTTGGGATGTGGTGGAACGGGAGCTTCGTGCCCTGGATGTGCATCCCTCAAATCTCCATCAACTGCAAGATGCTATCCTATCAATATGGGCCAACATTTCTAAAGAATGCTATCAGCACCTTGTTGAATCAATGCCACGTAGAATTAAGGCAGTTCTGAAGGCAAAAGGGGGTCCAACACCATATTAGTATGGTGTTCCTAATAATTCTTTATATGAATTTTTTGCCTCCTCCGTCAGTCTGTGCAACAGGGTTTGTCTGTTTTTTACTATTGATGACTTATCCTCAGAATAGGTCATCAATATCAGACTGTTGGGGTCCGATTCTCGGCACCCCTGCAGATTAGCTGTTTGGAGAGAAGGCAGCACTCATATAAGAGCTGCCTTCTCTGCTCTGTTTACCTGCTCGCTGCAGCAATTGCAGTGGTGAGCAGGTGTAATTACAAGTATGGTGTCCCATTCTCTTCTATGTGACGGCTCTGTAGTGTTCACTTGAACAGATGGAGCCATTCCTTAGAAGTGAATGGGGACGCCATACTTGTAATAACACCTGCTCGCCACTCTCTGAGCATATGTCATCAATAGTAAAAAGCGGACAACCCCTTTAAAGGGGCTGTGCAGGCTGCATATATTGATGACCTATCCTCAGCCGTCACAACCGACAATCAGCTGTTTGAAGAGGAGTCCATGCATCCACTGCTTCCTGGTCATTACACTGTGCGTCATTTCCTTTGCAGCGGTAGCGGCATAGTGTAATTAGAAGTACTTGCTCCATTCAAGTGAATGGAGCGAGTACTCGTCATTCCCCTGCGCCTCTAAGATGACAGGCAGGGTAATGAAGAGGAAGTGGCACTCGCATGGAGTGCCGCCTTCTCTTCAAACAGCTGAACAGCCGATCAAATATTGATGACCTATCCTGAGGATGGGAGGGGGGCGCCATTTCAGTTTTCGCTTCAGGCAGTAGAAAGGCTAGGTGCAGCCTTGCCACAATAAGGAGGGGGGGAGTCCACCTTGGGTGCCTGCTGTCAGGGGGGTGCCGGATGCAATGAGCGTTTCCATCAATACAGGTGGAAGCACTCAATGGTAAAGCACAAGGGAGCTGGTGGTCCTTTTACTTACTGGCCGCTCAGCTCCTTGTGCTCCTTCCTTTCTCCAGGCTGGCTGCTTCACCATTTAGCCCTGCAGGCACAGATCATGCTGCCGGACTGTGTAAGAGGAGCCTGGGAATCTGCCTGTGCACTCATCTCATACAATGCTGCAGCGGGATCTATGCCTGCAGGGGAGTGCTGGAGGTGAGGTGAGTAGTTACTGTCGTTTTTTTTAATTTTTTTTTATTAACATTGATGGGGCACAGAGGGCATTGCTACTGTGAAGGGGGGCACAGAGAGGATATTACTACTGTGAAGGGGGCACAGAGAGGACATTACTACTGTGAAGGGGGCACAGAGAGGGCATTACTACTGTGAAGGGGGGCACATAGAGGGCATAACTACTGTGAAGGGGGGCACATAGAGGGCATAACTACTGTGAAGGGGGGCACAGAGAGGGCATTACTACTGTGAAGGGTGGCACAGATAGGGCATTACTACTGTGAAGGGGGCACAGAGAGGGCATTACTACTATGAAAAGGGGCACAGAGAGGCCATTACTACTGTGAAGGGGCACAATGGGGCATAACTACTGTGAGGGGCACAATGTGGGCATAACTACTGTGAGGGGCACAATGTTTTAAAGTATGGGGGAGGGTGCCAGAGTAAGATCTGCCCCAGGTGGCAAACACCTTAGGCATGTCACTGCTTCTTTCATTAAAATCTGCCAGGTTTAAAGAGCAAGCCATGCGTCCACTGCTTCCTGGTCATTACACTGCGCATCACTTCCTTTGCAGTGGCAGCATAGTGTAAGTCAAGTGAATGGAGTGAGTACTTGTAATAACACTGCGCCTTTGAGACAACAGGCAGTGTAATGAAGGTATGTGCCCTGGTTCTTGCCTCATATTAAGGAATGCCCTCCTTGACCCTGTGATACAAAGACAAATACTTTTTTCAAAGGTTTTAGTCTAAGTAAGTGAGGGGTGGGCGGTCCGTAAAAAATTTGCTGTGGGGCCCAGTCAGTTCTAGCTACACCCCTGGCATTGACAGGTGTATCGTTGACATCAAGCAGTCTGATGATTACTGGATAGTCATGCTTTTAGACCCTTGCTAACAAGGCAAAATGTGGAAATGTTTTCCTCTGGGATAAAGGGAGGACAAATTACATTACTACCGGAAAACATTGTGTATGCAGCTTGCAGTGAGCAGAAGGCTGCCCTCAGTGTGTCTCTGCCCCCTGGAGTGTTACCCCCTTCCTGCTGCCACAAGTAGCAGAAGCTGCAGCAGCCATTTCAGTCTCTTCAACATGATGGAGCAGTTTTTCCACGTGCAGCACCAGGCTGAGGCCAGTCAGCAAGCCGACAGCTCCCGCCTCACACCTTAACGCCCAGGTTCAGGTCTACTTAAACAGTCTCTGTCGCATACACTGTTCTCTGACCCCATGGATTTCTGGGCAGGCAGACTGGAATAGTGAAACAATATTAAATGAAGTTCCAGCGCTCCAATGTAATTGTTTTGTTGCTTGTCTCTTTATTCGTGGTAGCAAAATTACAGCATGTGGTTCAATCCTCACACTCCAACACCAGTTTACGCGTTTCAGACACTTAGTCCTTAGTCATAAGTTTTTGTTTTTAATTAACATTGATGGGGCACAGAGGGCGTTGCTACTGTGAAGGGGGGCACAGAGAGGGCATTACTACTGTGAAGGGGGCACAGAGAGGGCACTGAGTTATGACTAAGGACTAAGTGTCTGAAACGCGTAAACTGGTGTTGGAGTGTGAGGATTGAACCACATGCTGTAATTTTGCTACCACGAATAAAGAGAATACAGGCAGACATTCTGACTCTGTCAAGGCATAATTTTTGGATGTTTGGTCTCCCAAGCCACTATTCTTTATTTATTTATTTTTATACCATGTGTGTTTAAACATCATCTGCCCCTAATAAGGGAGAATTTTTTAAAGCTTTGGAATATGAAAAAGCATAACACATGTGCCGGCGCGTTGTGTATTTAAACACACTGTATGTTAACGCAGTCAAACGTGCGTTACTGCATTTACCCCTATTGCTGTCATTGGGTTCCAGAGCTTGGGGAGGGTAAAAAAATTCACAAAAAAATGAACAAAAAGACATAACGAGTTTTCCTAAAAAAAATCAACAAACTGGACCCGAATCTAATCTCGACTGGTTCACTTATCTCTACATCAGACCTCAGATAAGACCTCCATCAGATCCTCACTCCTTCTCAGATAAGACCCCTATCAGACCCTCATTCCTCCTCAGGCCTTAGATAAAACCCCCATCAAATGCCCATTCCTCATCAGACCTCAGATCAGACACCCATAAGACCCCCATTCCTTCTTAGACCTCATATCAGCCCCCCATTCCTCCTCAGACCTCAGATCAGACCCCAAGCTCTATCAGACTCCCAACAGACATCCATTCCTTCTTAGACCTCATATCAGACCCCCATTCCTCATCAGACCTCATATCAGACCCCCAAGCTTCATTAGACAAAAATAAATAAATGAGTGAACTTACCTCTCCTGCTCCAGACCATGCTGAAACTCACCACTCCCTGTTCTACTGCAGGCCCGCACTGCACTGTGACCTTATGTCGCACAGCATCAGGTCATAGTGCGTACGTACGTGCACTATGTCTTGATGCTGTACATTCGGAACATGTGCAGTGAGGTACTGAGAAGAAGACCAGGGAGCTGTGAGTACAGCCAGCAGAGCACTTCCTTCACTGCTCTGCGCCACCTGCATGCTGAAACAGTCATTAGCATTAGTACAAATGCTAAATTGGGGAAAAAAGTGTGTCTCATAGTCCTAAAAAAATACGGGATCAATCTTTGAGTTTTGAAAATCTATCTATATATGCCAAGTTTTTTTTTGTGTATACTGTATGTTAAACTTTCCTTACATACTACCACTAAGAAATATTAAAGGGCATGTTTAACATTTTTACTGTACCCATCAAGGCGCCTTAATGGTTATACAGTTGCAAGAAAAAGTATGTGAACCCTTTGGAATGATATGGATTTCTGCACAAAATTGTCATAAAATGTGATTTGATCTTCATCTAAGTCACAACAATAGACCATCACAGTCTGCTTAAACTAATAACACGCAAATAATTAAATGTTACCATGTTTTTATTGAACACACCATGTAAGCATTCACAGTGCAGGTGAAAAAAGTTTGTGAACCCTTGGATTTAATAACTGGTTGAACCTCCTTTGGCAGCAATACCTTCAACCAAACGTTTCCTGTAGTTGCAGATCAGACGTGCACAATGGTCAGGAGTAATTCTTGACCATTCCTCTTTAAAGAACTGTTTCAGTTCAGCAATATTCTTGGGATGTCTGGTGTGAATCGCTTTCTTGAGGTAATGCCACAGCATCTCAATCGGGTTGAGGTCAGGACTCAGAGTGGACCACTCCAGAAGGAGTATTTTATTCTGTTTAGGCCATTCTATTGATTTACTTCTATGCTTTGGGTCGTTGTCCTGTTGCAACACCCATCTTCTGTTGAGCTTCAGCTGGTGGACAGGTGGCCTTAAGTTCTCCTGCAAAATGTCTTGATAAACTTGGGAATTCATTTTTCCTTCGATGATAGCAATCCGTCCAGGCCCTGACGCAGCAAAGCAGCCCCAAACCATGATGCCCCCACCACCATACTTCACAGTTAGGATGAGGTTTTGATGTTGGTGTGCTGTGCCTCTTTTTCTCCACACATAGTGTTGTGTGTTTCTTCCAAGCAACTCAACTTTGGTTTAATCTGTCCACAGAATATTTTGCCAGTACGGCTGTGGAACATCCAGGTGCTCTTGTGCAAACTGTAAACGTGCAGCAATGTTTTTTTGGACCGCAGTGGCTTCCTCTGAGGTATCCTCCCATGAAATCCATTCTTGTTTAGTGTTTTACGTATCGTAGATTCTCTAACAGGGATGTTAGCATATGCCAGAGACTTTTGTAAGTCTTTAGCTGACATTCTAGGATTCTTCTTCATCTCATTGAGCAGTCTGCGCTGTGCTCTTGCAGTCATCTTTACAGGACGGCCACTCCTAGGGAGAATAGCAGCAGTGCTGAACTTTCTCCATTTATAGACAATTTGACTTACCATGGACTGATGAACAGCAAGGCTTTTGGAGATACTTTTATAACCTTTTCCAGCTTTATGCAAGTCAACAATTCTTAATCGTAGGTCTACTGAGAGCTCTTTTGTGCGAGGCATCATTCACATCAGGCAATGCTATTTGCGAAAAGCAAACCCAGAACTGGTGTGTGTTTTTTATAGGGCAGGGCAGCTGTAACCAACACCTCCAATCTCATCTCATTGATTGGACTCCAGTTGGCTGACACCTCACTCCAATTAGCTCTTGGAGATGTCATTAGTCTAGGGGTTCACATAATTTTTCCACCTGCACTGTGAATGTTTACATGGTGTGTTCAATAAAAACATGGTAACATTTAATTATTTGTGTGCTATTAGTTTAAGCAGACTGTGATTGTCTATTGTTGTGACTTAGATGAAGATCAGATCACATTTTATGACCAATTTGTGCAGAAATCCATATAATTCCAGAGGGTTCACATAATTTTTCTTGCAACTGTAGTTATGCTATGCACATACAAGCACAGGCTTTGAAAACTGAATATAACTATATTGTTTCCTAAAATATCATGGTCTACCTGCATGTACCTGGCCACATTACTCTAGGCAAGAAAGTCAGTGAGATGGAGCCAGATTATTAATATAGAATGGCTGTTTACCTCAATCTGCATATCTTATTTAGTATGGTTTATATATATATATATATATATATATATATATATATATCTATCTATCTATTATAACTGATATACAGTATGACTTCTATGTTCAGATATGGTATTTGACAATATTATGACAAACAGCAGCACTACAGTTCTCTTCTTTATGGAGACATTGACCTCCAAAGATCAGCCATGTCTTTTATAAGCAACGATCCAAAGGCAGATTTGATATGTTTACAAGTAGAGGAGAAAATGGCTATACAGTATTTAGCTAACGCTGAAGAAGAGCTTATATGAAATAGCTTTTCCATAACATACATATTACAGGGCTGTCTTGGCATAGTGGTCTTTAACTTGTCAATGGGTACCTATCTTACCACAACTGATATGTTACCAGTAGCTAGTAGGATTAAGTAGGAATGTGCTTCATCTCCATTGCTTAATAGATTCAGGAATTCCTCTCTTCACATTTCATGTCAATCTATTGATCATGAAGAATGTGTATACAGTGCATTCAGAAAGTCTTCAAACCCTTTCACTTTTTTCACATTTCATTAAGTTGCCTTGTGCTAAAATAAATCAAAAAATAAAGTTTTTTCCATCATTCTGCAAACCCCCTTAATGAAAGTGAAAACAGAAGTTTAGAAATGTCTGCAAATTTATTAAAAAGGAAAAACTAAGATTTTGCATGGATATAAGTATTCTGATCCTTTGCTATGACGCTTAAAATTTAGCTCTGAGGACCTCCGATTTCTCTTGAATCAACTTTGACATGTTTCTACACCTTGATTGGAGTCCACCTGTGGAACATTTAGTTGATTAGATGTGATTTGGAAAGATATACCCCTATCTATATAAGGTCTCACAGCTGTTAATGTATATCATAGCAAAAATCAAACCATGAGGAGGAAAGAATCTGGAGAAGGGTACAAAAAAAATTCTGCTGCACAGTTGCCTCCATAATTTTTTAATAGCATACATTTGGAACAACCAGGACTCTTCCTAGAGCTGGCTGCCCCACCAAACAAAATGACAGAGAAAGAAAGGCCTTGGTAAGAGAGGTGACCAAGAACCCAATAGTCACTTTGGCTGAGCTCCAAAGATCCCATGTGCAGATGGGAGAAACTTGCAGAAGGTCAACCATCACTGCAGTACTCCTCCGTTCTGAGCTTTACGGAAGAAGCCTCCCCTCAGTAAATGACACATGAAAGCCTGGCTGGAGTTTGAAAAAGCACCTAAAGGGCTCTCAGACTTTGAGAAACAAGATTCTTATGTCTAATGAAACCAAGATTGAAGATTCCTGGACTCAATTCTAAGTGTCATGTGTGAAGGAAACCAGACAATACCATCCCTACAGAGAAGCATGGTGGTGGCAGCATCATCTTGCCATGGGGGTGTTTTTCAGTAGCTAGGATAGGGAGACTGGTCAGAGTTGAGGGAAAGGGAATGAAGCAAAGTACAGATACAATATATCCTTAATGAAAACCTGATGCAGTGTGCTCTAGACCTCAGACTGGGCTGAAGGTTCATCTTCCAACAAGACAATGATGCTAAGCAGGCAGCCAAGACAACACAGTAGTGGTTTAAAATCAACTCTGTGAATATCCTTGAGTGGACCAGCCAGAGCCCTGGCTTGAACCCAAATCAAACATCTCTGGAGAGACCTGAAAATGGCTGTCCACTGAAAGTCCCCATCCAACCTGACAGAGCTTGAAAGGATCTGCAGAGAATAATAGCAGAAAATCCCCAAATCCAAGGTGTGCAAACCTTGTGTCATCATACCCAAGATGACTGTAGGCTGTAATCGCTGCCAAAGTACTGAGTGAAGGATTTGAATACTCATGTTAATGCAAGATTTTATTTTTTTCCTTATCAATAAATTACCAAAGATTTTGAACATTCTGTTTTCACTTCGTCATTATGTGGTATTGAGCGTATATTGAAGACTTTCTGAATGCAGTGTACATACAATGCCATTCTAAAATGGTCAAGTGATTCACATTAAAACTGTGCTAGTAGACTATATTCTAGGCACATATCACATTAACCTGACATGAATTTTTGCCCTACAATGTAAGATTTAATTGTGCAATTTCATGTTATATAAATATTTACAAATGACAAAGCACATCATAAGCTGTAATATCACAGGATACCTTCCTTGGATGCCAATATTAGCTGCCTATCCACTGTAGTAAGTAACATTTACTCACCCAATTCCCTTTAGCATACAGCAAGTCACTTACAATTAAAAGGGTTTTCCGACATTTTAATACTGATGACTAGTGTTGATCGAGCACCGTAGTGCTCGGGGACTCGGGCCGAAAACAGTGGGATGTTCGGGTGCTCGACCGAGCACCCAAGTATAATAGAAGTCAATGGGAGAACCCGAGCATTAAACCAGGTACCCCCTACTCTGAAGAGGGGAGGGTGCCTGGTTCATAGGAAAATGTCAGAAATTGATGGAAACACCACTGAAATGGTTCTGGAACAGCATGGAGAGGATGTCTGGATGCATCTTGTACTCCCAGGTCGCTGCTGGGAATGATGTTGTCCGAATAGTACGCCACTTTTACAGACTGACAATAATATGCACAAAACCGAAAAAAGAAATCAATTTTAGAGGAAAAATTGTTAAGAAACATTTTTTCCTGTATATTTACTTGTATATAAAGTCCAAGTGCTGCCAAAAAATTACAAGGAAGAGGTACTACAATACAACCTGTATATCACTTAATGGAGCCTCATTCACATTGTGGTACAATAGTTCAGGTAGTGAGACTCCTACACTCATAAAGCCTATGCACTAAGTGAAAGGGCAGCCAAAAGGAACCGACACTCCAAAAACACCCTTTGTTACACATAAAGGAGGGCATCATACACACCCTTGAAAATTATGATTGATGGCCTACTGGTGACCCTCAAAAACATTTGGAGCAAGGGCCTGCTGATCTGACCATTTAAAACATTAAAAGTATAATTGAAAAGTGGGTTTGCCTTAAAAGATAACTTTTAATAGTCAATGGTTAAAATAATAGGCCCAATAGTTTGTTTGGAGACTACATACATACGTAGTCATACACCACCAAATGAAAAAAGGTGGCGAAAAATGGCAGGTGTGAAATGTAAACATCTGCTATGAGGGTGAGTTTACGAAACATAGGGATTCCAATAAAGAGGGAGACGGGTGCTGGGTCTCTTCCCCTAGTGTAGCCCTATGTTCTAGCTCCAAGTAGTCCCCTTTCTGTATGTCCCTTCGTGTCCCTTGCAGGCAATAACAGTGACTGCCCAGCTTCGTCAAAGTGCAAAGGTATCATTCATCCCAGGACATACACACATCATAGGTACTAGACATACACATGGTCCCGACGCGTTTCACTGGCAGTCAGCCAGGTCATCAGGGGACCTATATACAAGACAAGACAAAGTATACGCCTATACACAACAGAGAAGTATCCAATCCACGGCGCTTCCAAGTTTGTTGGAGACAGCCCGAAAGGCAACAGTATTGTGAGAAAAGAACTGATACTTAGCTTCTCTTTGTGCAGCGATTCAAGGTCCACTCCTCCTGCGTATGGCAGAGATGGCAGAGTACGCCCGTACTGGCGTTCTTTTAAACCAGCGCGGGCCTTGGATAGATCCACCCCCAAGATCACCTGCTCCGATCACGTGGGCAGTGACGTCAGTGGTCACAAGTGCATCGCGTCACGGAGAGGAGTCACATGATCGGGACATAGACTGAAGGTATATCAGTATAGCCCAATGTCCATCCCCTGCATGTTAGGGGGCGGTGACTCAGAAAACATTAGGGGGCGGGAATATTGGAGATAGAGGGGTGAAGGGGATGGACTAACTCAGTCACCCCCAATCAACAACTTATAATGACTTAAGTAGCCAAGTGCGGTGCATCACTCCTATAGAGTCATAGAGAGGGGCTACCTAGGTATTTAAACAACAGGTTCACTGGACAGGTTAGAATAAAAAAGGATAGACAAATAGATTATCAAATGGTATCTGATCGGCAGAACGGGCGTACTGGCAATCAGTTACAATATACCCATATTGCAGGGAGATGGCCAAGCAAAGTATCCACATTGCAGGGAGCTGGACAAGCAAATATGTACCATAGGTATGTCGGGCATTCAGCCCCCAACAAATGTAAAGTGTGGTCGACTGCCAGACTTCATATAGGAGCACCCAATGAGGGTCACTCATGGTACACAGAAGGGGTGCCCCAGTTAAAGATAAGTCATCCATTGAACTCAAGTTTTTCAATCCTCATAGAAGAGGCAATTGGACTGCTATCACATGTCAGCGGGATGACCTGGTCTCCTCCATGTAGCACCTAAAGGAGAGATGCTCATTGAGGCCTGATGGTTGTGAGGTCTTCAATTCAAAAATCCACCAGGTCTCCCTTTGCAGTATTTTCCTGTCCCAATTGCCTCCTCTTTTCAAAAGAAGAACAAGTTCAATGGCCATAAATGTCATGCCCTCTGTTTTACCATTGTGGCTGGTTTCTACATGTTTAGCTAGTGGGGTGTCCCTACCGTTTCTAATGTCACCTAAGTGTTCTCCCACCCGTCTTCGGAATTCCCGGGTGGTTTTGCCTTTATATTCTAGGCCACAGTGGCATGTAACCTTGTAGATGACTCCCCTTGATCTATAATTGAGGAAACGTTTAATTGAGTACTCTTTGCCTGTTACATTACTGCAAAAATTCCTACCCCTCATGATGAAGGGGCAGGCATTACAGCCACTGCAACGAAAACAGCCAGATAGAGGTTTAAGCCATGTGGCCGCATTGGCGCCGGTTTCGCTAAAGTGACTATGCACCAATCGATCACGAAGGCTGCGCCCCTTACGATTTGTAATTTGCGCATTTGGTGCAACGATTTGTCTAATGTCAGGATCCAAGAGAAGGATACCCCAATGTTTTGAGATGACATTTCTCACTTCCCCTGCGGCCCCATCATAGGTACCAATCAATCGTATAGTGTTATCCGCAGTTTTAAATTTTGGGGGGTAAAGAAGTTCATTTTGACTTTTCAGTCGAGCTTTTTGATAGGCTTGCTTTAAAACAGAGTCAGGATAGCCCTTTTCCTTAAACCTGACTCGTAGGTCTCCTGCTTGTTGCTTGTTGCGTTCACAGTGGAACAGTTTCTCCTCATCCTTAGATACTGGCCGGTGGGGATACCACTTTTCAGGGGGAGGGGATGGTGACTACCCCTGTCAAGCAGGGAATTCGTGGATGTGGGTTTCCTAAACGTTTTAGTCACCAATTCTCCCCGACTCCCTCTCATAATGACAATATCCAAGAATGGGAGGGCATCTTTTTGAGTCTCAGAAGTAAATCGCAGGCCAACCTCATTAATATTGAGGATATCCACAAATTGTTGCAGATCCTCAACCTCCCCTTTCCACAATAGGAAATATCATAAGAATGAATCTGACCCATGTGACCACATTGTCGGTCACATGGTCCAGAGGATCACCAAAGACCATGGTCCTCTCCCACCAGCCCAGGAACAAATTAGCATACGAGGGGGCACATGGGCTCCCCATCGCTGTGCCCCTGAGCTGGTGGTAGAAGACTCCTCCAAAGAGGAAATAGTTGCAGGTGAGAGTGAACTCAAGGAGTCTCTAAATCAAACAATTGTGAGCGTGAAACTGGCAACACCTGGTCATCAGGAATGTCTCCACCGCCTTCATCCCAAAATGATGTGGGATGGAGGAGTAGAGCGCCTCCACATCAATGGAGGCCAGCCACGTGTCACTTGCAGGAGGGGTCACCTGCTGGTGGTATCCTAGTACTCCTGTTTTTGAGTGTAGTGAAGGGCCCTTTCCCCTCCTGCACAGTGCTCTCACTTAGGCTGAATAAGAGTTTAACATCCTGTAAAATATCTGACGGAATCCTCATATCTCTACTCTCCCGCTTATTGGCCAAGGCAAAATGTTGATGCCATTTGAGTTTCCTACCAAAGAGGCTGAGATCCTTGATCCAGTTAAACAAATTAAAAGATGAAGTGGGTACAAAGGATAAACCTTTATTCAGTATTGCCATTTCGGCCTGTTCAAGTTTCCTGGATGATAAGTTTAATATCTGCCCGTACTGTTTAGTGGCGGGGTCACAGGTGGTGGGGATCTTGGTTGATTGCGGTTTCTAGTACCTATGATGTGTGTATGTCCTGGGATGAATGATACCTTTGCACTTCTGACGAAGCTGGGCAGTCACTTTTATTGCCTGCAAGGGACATGAAGGGACATACAGAGAGGGGACTACTTGGAGCTAGAACATAGGGCTACACTAGGGGAAGAGACCCAGCACCCGTCTCCCTCTTTATTGGTATCCCTATGTTTCGTAAACTCACCCTCATAGCAGATGTTTACATTTCACACCTGCCATTTTTCTCCACCTTTTTTCATTTGGTGGTGTATGACTACGTATGTATGTAGTCTCCAAACAAACTATTGGGCCTACTATTTTAACCATTGACTATTAAAAGTTATCTTTTAAGGCAAACCCACTTTTCAATTATACTTTCAATAATTACGGGTGCTGTTTATAATATTATGTGTTTGACTGGTCATCATCCCAGTTAAGTGATCATTCTGATTTTCGCTATTGGGTATGGCAGGTTTCTTGGCCACGGGTCTAGATAAAAATGTATGGTTATATGAGGCAGGTGATGTATTCACAGATAAAACCCTCTCCTTAAAGAGGTACACCCCCTCCTTTAAAGCCGCCTTCAAGGAACTAACTAAAACCTTTAAGGAACAGATTAGCTCCTGGTGGGAAATACAATCCCTGGAGAACTATTTGAAACATCAGATAGTTCCCAGGGGCTTAAGGATTACTCTAACCCCAGCTAGCAGGTGCCGGAGCTCAATATTAATGACTAAATGGGAGGAGGAGGCAACTAAAAGCTCCTTACGCTTCATGGGCCTGCTATTGGAGAAAGAGAGAACAAATCTGGCCTTATAAGATATTAAACTGAAAGAGCAAATAGAGGTAACTAATAAATTAAAACAGGAACCAGAATTTGCAAATAAAGAAATACAATTAAAAAACACACTTGAGAGATTTCAGTTTCACCTGAAGGAGCGGAAGCACTGCCAGTTCAACAGAGATTTACAAGACTTTAGAGAAAACCGGGTATATACCACCATTGACCGCAGGGCCGTGTTTAATATTGATTGGACCCTGGGCAATAATTTCCTTGGGCCCCCTGGATCCTGTCCTAGACCTCCGGTGATTTAACTATTCACCCTTTCAGAGCCCTATGTGTTTCCATCAGCATCATGGCATTTAAATGGAGGTGCAGGAAGCATGCTTTACCCCACCTCTATTTAAAGTGTAACTGCCATTTTTTTTTTTTTTTTTTATTATTATTTTTATTTTTTTGTTGCAAAGTACAGTACCAAAAATTACATCAATATTTCATCATGTAACATATCCCCCTCTTATTTTATAGCCACCCTCCCTCCACTCCCACCCCCACCCCTTTTCTTCCGCGGAGCGGCCGTGGTACCAGCTGTTTCTGTTTAATATTTTAATTATTTGATGTTATTTTTTGATGTTATTTTTTCCACCTACCCCATATCCGCCGCCAAACTACTTTTTTTTTTTCAGTATAGGCAAGGTTATATTCATAAAGCATTACCCTGTCCATATATTCTATCCATTCCTGGAAATTGGGGTATTTTATGGAACCCCAATATTTAACTATTATTATTTTAGCCAAAGCGATACCCCGGAACCAGAGTAATTGCTCAATTTTATTTTTATTTATCTCTGGGAAGATGCCCAGAATCACAAGGTCAATGCAAGCTTCGTATTTCAGGGGGGAGCTGTTCTGTCATTTCCGAAATATTTTAGCCCAGTACTCTTTTATACCCAGGCATTCCCACAGCAGATGTTTATATTCACCTCTGTCTTTGTTACATTTGTAGCAGTTCTGTTTCCTATCTTTATAAAGATTGTGTAAAAAAGCCGGTGTATAATAGAGACGGTGTATAATTTTTAGGAGAATCCATGCGTGGGCAGGGGAGACTGTGGACCTTTTAATATTTTTATAGACAATATCCCATGTAATGGGTTCCACGTTCTGTAGGTCCCTTTCCCATTTACCTTCAGCTCTAAATATAATCTGATTGGTGTATTCGTGTTTTAACTTAGCATATATTAAAGATACAGCGGAAGTGTTTGACGTCATATCATAACAGAAGTCTAAAAAGGAATACTGTACAATATCTAAATATTTCTTATTTTCAGTGTAGTGTATAGCGTGTCGTAATTGTGCGTAGAAAACTGTGGCTGAAATGGCCCTTAGCAGCGCTCTCTGAAATGCTAAGGTCCATCCGTCTTCATGAGTGATTATCGCAGGGAAGGCAGGTTAGTTAGTGTACCCGAGCATTCGATTTTAAGACGCCTGTGGCCACCAGGGGAGCACGGGAGGCAGAACCACAGCTCCCGCACAGCCCGCCTCCCCTTTTCAAATAGAAGACGGGTGGCCCTTAGCAACGCTCATTTCAGAGAGCGCTGCTAAGGGCCATTTCAGCCACAGTTTTCTACTAAAATTAAACGTTTTGGCTACAAAACTATATTCTAAAAATGTTACCTATCACTTGCCCTACACTTTAGCAAAAAAAATAATTAAATGGCAGTTACACTTTAAGCTCTTCCAAGCCGTCCTGAGGATCGGTGATAAACGCCTGTCATACGGTTGCTAATCACTACAGTATTATTTATTTAGGGACTGTAAGCACATGCAGTCTCAGGAGTGGGTCCACACCACACCCCTGCCTAGCAGCCTCACAGGAGTACAGGACCAGTATCTGTACACGTATGTATGGCATAATTAATGGAATGACCTGTGTCACTCGTGTCATGTCATGTGTGATGTGTCATTCCATTAATTATGCCATACATACGTGTACAGATACTGGTCCAGGCAGCAGACACATTATTATTGCCACATCATGTGTCACAGACTCACATGCCACTCTGACTGTACTGTACAGCCATTCAGACAGTTCCACTTCCTTTAGAAAAGCGAGCCTGCAGTGCACACCAGCGACAAGCGACTTACTTACAGATAGCCTAGAGGTGACCGTGACTCAGGTGAGTAACCAAACCGACTGAGTGTCTAGACTAGTGATGGTGGTGGTTATGGACTGGGTGTCTCCTCTGTGACGCGGCAGCCTTTGCAACTTGAGGAACTTGAGGGCCGAGGCAGGCGGCAGCGGGAGAATGTGGCGCAGAGGCAGGCAGCGTACGTACCGTAGGGACGCAAGGGCAGGCCCAGGTCGGAGGTTGGGAGGAGGAGCTAGCATGGCACTGGCCGGCAGACTCGGCAGTAAGTAATTGACAGACAAGTCCTTCACTAATGCGAGCAGCGAGCCACACACCGCTCGCTCGCATAGACAACAAGTGAATGTGGGAGTCGGGAAAAAGGGAGCTGCCTTGGGCCCCCAGGAGCAACTGGGCCCGGGGCAGCTGCCCCTTTTGCCCTGCGGCAAAGACAGCCCTGATTGACCGGGGAACACAAAAAATAAGGAAACAAGACTCTGATATTTCCTCTAGTGAGACTGACATCTCCGATAGTGATAAGGAAGGGGGCCAAACCCATCGTGGAAGAGGTCGGGGGCGGAGAAGGGGGTCACGTGGATCTTATGAAAATACTGGACAACGTTTTTTAGAACAGGGAGTTCCCTACCACCTAAGAAACCGCAATCAACCAAGATCCCCACCACCTGTGACCCCGCCACTAAACAGTACGGGCAGATATTAAACTTATCATCCAGGAAACTTGAACAGGCTGAAATGGCAATACTGAATAAAGGTTTATCCTTTGTACCCACTTCATCTTTTAATTTTTTTAACTGGATCAAGGATCTCAGCCTCTTTGGTAGGAAACTCAAATGGCATCAACATTTTGCCTTGGCCAATAAGCGGGAGAGTAGAGATATGAGGATTCCGTCAGATATTTTGCATGATGTTAAACTCTTATTCAGCCTAAGTGAGAGCACTGTGCAGGAGGGGAAAGGGCCCTTCACTACACTCAAAAACAGGAGTACTAGGATACCACCAACAGGTGACCCCTCTTGCATTAATGTTTTCTTAAATCAGGTCTCCCAGGAACTGGAACATGTAATCTTTGATAAACTGAAATTCAACTGTACCAGAGATGAATATAAGGCATTGGAGAACTTGGAACGTGACAATAAGATCACGATTAAGCCTTCAGACAAAGGAGGCAATGTAGTCATCTTAGAGACCTCCAACTATAAACAACTTTGCTTAGACCTCCTAGGAGACAAAGACACCTATGAGAAAATTAAGACGGATCCCACTGTAAAATATCAGAAAATGCTTAAAGTCATCCTTTGTGAAGGGAAATCGGAGGGTCTCATCTCAGTTGATGAATTCGATTTCCTTTACAAAAAACATCCGACTATACCGACCTTCTATGGCCTCCCAAAAATTCATAAGGGGGTCAAATCCCTTAAGGGAAGACCCATAGTCTCTGGGGTTAACAGTTTGGAGCAAAATGTGGGGGTATATATCGACCACATTTTGGCCCCTTTTGTTAAAACATTACCCTCTTACATCAGGGACACAGGGGACCTTTTGGGTCGCCTAGAAGGTATTTTTGTTAAAAGTGACACGTGGCTGGCCTCCATTGATGTGGAGGCGCTCTACTCCTCCATCCCACATCATTTTAGGATGAAGGCGGTGGAGACATTCCTGATGACCAGGGGGTGACAGTTTCGTGCTCACAATTGTTTGATTTTGAAACTCCTTGAGTTCACTCTCACCTGCAACTATTTCCTCTTTGGAGTTGTCTTCTACCACCAGCTCAGGGGCACAGCAATGGGGAGCCCATGTGCCCCATCGTATGCTAATTTGTTCCTGGGCTGGTGGGAGAGGACCATGGTCTTTGGTGATCCTCTGGCCCATGTGACCGACAATGTGGTCACATGGGTCAGAGTCATCGATGATATTTTCCTATTGTGGAAAGGGGAGGTTGAGGATCTGCAACAATTCGTGGATATCCTCAATATTAATGAGTTTGGCCTGCGATTTACTTCTGAGACTCAAAAAGATGCTCTCCCATTCTTGGATATTGTCATTATGAGAGGGAGTCGGGGAGAATTGGTGACTAAAACTTTTAGGAAACCCACATCCACGAATTCCCTGCTTGACTAGGGTAGTCACCATCCCCTCCCCCTGAAAAGTAGTATCCCCACTGGCCAGTATCTAAGGATGAGGAGAAACTGTTCCACTGTGAACGATTTTAAGCAACAAGCAGGAGACCTACGAGTCAGGTTTAAGGAAAAGGGCTATCCTGACTCTGTTTTAAAGCAAGCCTATCAAAAAGCTAGACTGAAAAGTCAAAATGAAGTTCTTTACGCCCAAAAATTTAAAACTGCGGATAACACCATACGATTGATTGTTACCTATGATGGGGCCGCAGGGGAAGTGAGAAATGTCATCTCAAAACATTGGGGTATCCTTCTCTTGGATCCTGACATTAGACAAATCGTTGCACCAAATGCGCAAATTACATACCGTAAGGGGCGCAGCATTCAGGATCGATTGGTGCAATAGTCACTTTAGCGAAACAGGCGCCAATGCGGCCACATGGCTTAAACCTCTATCTGGCTGTTTTCGTTGCAGTGGCTGTGTTGCCTGCCCCTTCATCATGAGGGGTAGGAATTTTTGCAGTAATGTAACAGGCAAAGTGTACTCAATTAAAGGTTTCCTCAATTGTAGATCAAGGGGAGTCATCTACAAGGTTACATGCCACTGTGGCCTAGAATATAAAGGCAAAACCACCCGGGAATTCCGAAGACGGGTGGGAGAACACTTAGGTGACATTAGAAACGGTAGGGACACCCCACTAGCTAAACATGTAGAAACCAGCCACAATGGTAAAACAGAGGGCATGACATTTATGGCCATTGAACTCGTTCCTCTTTTGAAAAGAGGAGGCAATTCATACAGGAAAATATTGCAAAGGAAGACCTGGTGGATTTTTGAATTGAAGACCTCACAACCATCAGGCCTCAATGAGCATCTCTCCTTTGGGTGCTACATTGAGGAGACCAGGTCAT
The DNA here is from genome assembly GCF_905171765.1 of Bufo bufo. Classification (NCBI taxonomy): domain Eukaryota; kingdom Metazoa; phylum Chordata; class Amphibia; order Anura; family Bufonidae; genus Bufo; species Bufo bufo. The sequence goes on from NC_053392.1 coordinate 254,691,895, forward strand.
CCCGCTGACATGTGATAGCAGTCCAATTGCCTCTTCTATGAGGATCGAAAAACTTGAGTTCAATGGATGACTTATCTTTAACTGGGGCACCCCTTCTGTGTACCATGGACCCTCATTGGGTGCTCCTATATGAAGTCTGTCAGTCGACCCCCACTTTACATTTGTTGGGGGCTGAATGCCCGACATACCTATGGTACATATTTGCTTGTCCAGCTCCCTGCAATGTGGATACTTTGCTTGGCCAGCTCCCTGCAATATGGGTATATTGTAACTGATTGCCAGTACGCCCGTTCTGCCGATCAGATACCATTTGATAATCTATTTGTCTATCCTTTTTTATTCTAACCTGTCCAGTGAACCTGTTGTTTAAATACCTAGGTAGCGCCTCTCTATGACTCTATAGGAGTGACGCACCGCACTTGGCTACTTAAGCCATTATAAGTTGTTGATTGGGGGTGACGGAGTTAGCCCATCCCCTTCACCCCTCTATCTCCAATATTTCCGCCCCCTAATGTTTTCTGAGTCACCGCCCCCTAACATGCAGGGGACGGACATTGGGCTATACTGATATACTTTGAGTCTATGTCCCGATCATGTGACTCCTCTCTGTGACGGGATGCACTTGTGACCACCGACGTCTCTGCCCGCGTGATCGGAGCAGGTGATCTTGGGGGCGGATCTATCCAAGGCCCGCGCTGGTTTAAAAGAACGCCAGTACGGGCGCACTCTGCCATCTCTGCCATACGCAGGAGGAGTGGAGCTTGAATCGCTGCACAAAGAGAAGCTAAGTATCAGTTCATTTCTCACAATACTGTTGCCTTTCGGGCTGACTCCAACAAACTTGGAAGCGCCGTGGATTGGATACTTCTCTTTTGTGCATAGGCATATACTTTGTCTTGTCTTGTATATAGGTCCCCTGATGACCTGGCTGACTGCCAGTGAAACGCATCGGGACCATGTGTATGTCTAGTACCTATGATGTGTGTATGTCCTGGGATGAATGATACCTTTGCACTTCTGATGAAGCTGGGCAGTCTCCTTTTATTGCCTGCAAGGGACACGAAGGGACATACAGAGAGGGGACTACTTGGAGCTAGAACATAGGGCTACACTAGGGGAAGAGACCTAGCACCTGTCTCCCTCTTTATTGGTATCCCTATGTTTCGCAAACTCACCCTCATAGCAGATGTTTACATTTCACACCTGCCATTTTTCTTCACCTTTTTTCATTTGGTGGTGTATGACTACGTATGTATGTAGTCTCCAAACAAACTATTGGGCCTATTATTTTAACCATTGACTATTAAAAGTTATCTTTTAAGGCAAACCCACTTTTCAATTATACTTTCAATAATTACGGGTGCCGTTTATAATATTATGTGTTTGTCTGGTCATCATCCCAGTTAAGTGATCATTCTCATCTAAAACATTAAGAGCGAGGGCCTGCTGCCGCATTGGTTACTTTAGATAACTTCTGGGCGGCTGCAGGTCCCCGTGATGGCGACAATCCATTCGGATGTCTGCCCTATCAACTTTTGATGTTCTTTTCTGCGCCTACCATGGTGATCATGGGTAACGGGGAATCAGGGTTTGATGCCAGGGAGGGAGCCTGAGAAACGGCTACCACATCCAAGGGAGGTCAATGGCTGAAATCTGATTGGCTGCTGTTTCCTTGCCCCTTGTTTTTCCTAATTGTGAACCACCCAGAGAGGGTGGGTCAAGCTATTAAAGCACAAGTATCCAAGGAAGGCAGCAGGCGCGCGGCAATTACCCACTCTTGATTCAGGGAGGTAGTGACGATAAATAACATTACAGCTCTCTTAAGATGCCCTGTTATTGGAATGAGTACACATTCCGTTAACGAGGATCTATTGGAGGGCAAGTCTGGTGCCAGCAGCCACAATGTTCACCCAGTGTGCCATCATGGTGAGGATTGTGTTGACCAGACTCTTGGCTACTGAGACTGGACTTGTAGGTGAGGGCCTGCTGCCGCTTTGTTGACTCTAGATAACTTCTAGGCGATCGCATGTCCCCGTGACGGCAACGATCCATTTGGATGTCTGCCCTATGAACTTTGGAGAAATTTTTCAACAAGGACCTTCTGATATAGCACCGTTTTGCTTGTCCTCTCCACCAGAGGATTGAGAGATGAGAAGTTCTCTTTGTAGAGGGGGTCGAGAAGGGTGAACAACCAGTGATCCGTGTTGTCTAAAATGCGTATAACGCGCGGGTCGTGGAAAAGGCAGCCTAACATGAAGTCAGCCATGTGTGCCAGAGTACCAACAGGCAAGACTCCGCTGTTGTCATCAGAAGGTGATCTGACCCTGTAAAAGATTGTAGGTGAGGGCCTGCAGGTGAGATGACCCTGTAAAACATTATATGTGAGGGCCTGAAGGTGAGCTGACCCTGGAAAACATTATATGCGAGGGCCTGCAGCTGAGCTGACCCTGTAAAACATTATATGCGAGGGTCTGCATGTGAGCTGACCCTGTAAAACATTATATGCAAGGGCCTGCAGGTGAGCTGACCCTGTAAAACATTAAATGTGCAGGTCACGGGAAAGGCATCCTAACATAAAGTCAGCCATGTGTGCCAGAGTACCAACAGGCAAGACTTCGCTGTCATCATCAGGAGGATCGCTCTCAATCTCCTCATCATCTTCCTCCTCTTCTGCCCACCCACGCTGAACAGATGGAATTAAACTTCCCTGGGTACTACCCTCTGTAGCAGAGGCAACCGTCTCCTGCTCCTCTACCTCCTCCTCCTCTTCATCGTCCAATTCGCACTAAGAAGACGGACGGAGGGTGATCTGGCTATCACACTGTGTAATGTCTTCTTCCCCCATTTCCACCTCTTCCACATGCAAAGCGTCATCCTTAATTGTTAGCAGCGAGCATTTGAGTAGACACAGAAGTGAGATGGTTACGCTGATAACAGCGTTATCGCCGCTCACCATCTGTGTTGATTCCTCAAAGTTTCTTAAAACGTCACAGAGGTCAGACATCCATGCCCACTCCTCACTTCTGATTAGCGGAAGCTGACTGGAAAGGCGAAGTCTATGTTGCAGCTGGTATTCCACTACTGCCCTCTGCTGTTCACAAAGCCTGGCCAACATGTGGAATGTGGAGTTCCAGCGCGTGCTCACGTCGCACAACAGCCGGTCAGCTGGCAAGTTAAAGCGCTGCTGCAGCGTTGACAGACCGGCTGAAGCCTACGATGACTTGCAGAAATGTGCACACATGCGGCGCACCTTCACCAGAAGCTCTGGCAAATTGGGGAAGGTTTTGAGAAACCGCTGAACCACTAAGTTTAAGACGTGGTCTAGGCATGGGATGTGTGTGAGCTTGCCGAGCTCCAAAGCCGCCACCAAGTTACGGCCATTATCACACACAACCCTGCCTGGTTGTAGGTTGAGCGGCAAGAGCCACAGCTCAGTCTGGTCTCTTATCCCCTGCAACAGCTCTGCGGCGGTGTGCTGTTTGTCCCCTAAGCATATCAGCTTCAGCACGGCCTGTTGACGCTTCCCCACTGCAGTGCTACACTGCTTCCAGCTACTGGCTGATGGCTGACTGGTGCTGCACGTGGATAATTCGGAGGTGGAAGTGGAGGAGGAGGCGGAGGAGGAGAAGTGGGAGTTGGAGCCACTAACGTAGGTGCTGGTGGAAGCCCTGATCGACGTAGGGCCCGCAATCCTCGGCGTCGGCAGCACCTGTGCCATCCCAGGGTACAACTCGCTCCCGGCCTCCTCAATGTTCACCCAGTGTGCCGTCAGGGAAATGTAGCGTCCCTGGCCAAATGCACTTGTCCATGTGTTCGTGGTTAAGTGGACCTTCCCAGTAACTGTGTTGGTCGGGGCACGTGTAACGTTTCGGGACACATGTTAGTGTAAGGCCGGCACGGCACACCTTGAAAAATAGTGGCGGCTGGGGACAGAGTACGACATCAGGCTGCGGAAGGCCTCAGTGTCCACAAGCTTAAATGGCAACATTTCCAGTGCTAGTAATTTGGAAAGGTGTGCATTTAGTGCTATAGCCTGTGGGTGGGTGGCTGGGTATTTGCACTTGCATTCAAATGCCTGGGGTAATGACATTTGGATGCTGCGCTGGGACAGGGAAGTGGATGTGGTCGCTGATGGTGCTTGCGAAGGTCCAGGTGCAGGGCAGGAGGCACCCTTGCCTGCGCCTTTGACAGGTGATTGGCCAGCACGTACCATAGGGGAAGAGGAGGCAGTGGTGTGACCCGCAGACACAGATTGTGGATCCAGGCGTTCATCCCACTTATTATGGTGCTTGGATGTCATGTGGCGGATCATGCTGGTGGTGGTGAGGTTGCTAGTGTTCACGCCCCGACTCATTTTGGTGTGGCACAGGTTGTAAACTACTATTCTTTTGTCGTCTGCAGTTTCCTCAAAAAAGCGCCATACTGCTGAACACCTACACCTTGGCAAGGGAGATTTACGCAAGGGAGTGCTCCGTGGAACAGTTGCGGGCCTCTTTGGTGTTGCCCGCCTTCTCCCTTTTGCCACCCTACTGCCTCTTCCAGCCTGTTGCGGTGCTGCAGATCCTTCTCCCTCTGTACTGCTGTCCTTGCTCGGCTTTCCACCTTCCCAGGTTGGGTCAGTGACCTCATCGTCCACCACCTCCTCTTCCACTTCCTCACTCTGATCATCCTCTTGATTTGTTGACCTAACCACAACCTCAGTGGTTGGCAACTGTGTCTCATCCTCTTCATCAACCTGTTGAGACAGTAATTGCGGTTGACTCATTGGCAACTGTGTCTCATCATCACCCGCGTCATTAAACACTAATTTACGTTCCCCACTGTCATGTTCTTGTGACTGTGGATGCTCAAGAGGTTGGGAATCAGGGCACAAGATCTCATGTCCCTCTTCAAGCGTGCTTGGCGAGAGGGCCAAATCAAGTAATGGCGATGAAAAGAGCTCCTCGGAATTTCCGAGTGTGAGATCACTTATTTGGCCAGACTCTCCATGGTGGGAGGAAGGAGGATCAAGGTCAGGATTCTGTTGACCAGACTCTTGGCTACTGAGACTGGTGGAAGACAGTGTGGTGCTTAACTGACTGGAAGCATTATCTGCTGCAATCCAAACGACCACCTGGTCGCACTGGTCTGACTTCAAGAGTTTTGTCCTGTGACGCCCTGCAAACTGGGACATGAAGCTAGGTATCGTGGATGATTGTTTTTCTTGTGCTCTGGTAGCAGGCACAGTTTCAACGTGCCCAGGGCCGCGGCCTCTGCGTGAACCATCAGCATATTAAATGTTATATGCATGCATGACACACAAGATGTGGCATGGATGTCACAGTTCACAGCAAGCACAATATATTGAAAAAGTACGTAAGTATGGAAAAAGGAAAATAGATTTCACTTATATTTCTCAAATCTCTGGCCCTGACACACAGAAGGTATTGGACAGATGTCACAAGTCACTGCAGACACCCTCTATATAAAAAGTATTGAAAATTATGGAAAAAATATATGAATTTTCACTTACATTTCTCCAATCTCTGTCCCTGACACACAGAAGGTATTGGACAGATATCACAAGTCACTGCAGACACCCTCTATATAAAAAGTAGAGGTGGGACGAATCCAATTTATTTCGAATCCGAATCCGAAAAGGTTCTCGAATATATCGAATCTTTCGAATCTTGAATCCTACGAATCCTGTACATAATTGTGTGAACGGTGTAAGAAACAAAGTCAGACCGCGTCAGTTTGTCTGAACCTCCACTTCCCAGTCACGGTCGCACCCTATATGACCGTGATCGTTACGCCCCTGCTCCTATCACTACAGAACATACAGGGTAATACAGCGCCCAATACCTCTTACATCCAGTGACGTCTCCTTTGATGTAGATGTTCTCTTTCCTCATCTTCTCCTTTCAGACCTTCAGACCAGACCACCATTTTTCAGCCATTTTTCGTCTCTGCAGTTTGACAAAAAAAATCTTAGTTTACTACTTTTCCATCATCCTCCCATCTTCTGGACAAATCATCCTAACACCCCCAATACTGTTCTGCTGTGCTCCCCAATACTATACTGCAGAAACAGATAATACCCCTGATAATACTAGTACCACACAGAGCCCCCCATATAAAATACCCCTTCTTTGTGGCCTCAGTAGATGCCCCCATAGTGCCCCCCAATAATGTGCCAATAAGAAGTGGCCCCACAGTGCCACCCAATAATGTGCCAGTAAGTGTCCCCATAGATGCCCCCCTAATCATGTGCCAGTATCAAATGCCTCTCTCCTCCCCCCATGTGCCAGTATCAAGTGCAGAGTGCCTCTCTCCTCCCCCCATGTGCCGGTATCATAGTGCCATCTCCCCCCCAATGTGCCAGTATCATAGTGCCATCTCCCCCCCAATGTGCCAGTATCATAGTGCCACCCCCCCAATGTGCCAGTATTATAGTGCCATCTCCCCCCATAATGTGCCAGTATCATAGTGCCATCTCCCCCCCAATGTGCCAGTATTATAGTGCCATCTCCCCCCCATAATGTGCCAGTATCATAGTGCCGTCTCCCCCCAATGTGCCAGTATCATAGTGCCATCTCCCCCCCAATGTGCCAGTATCATAGTGCCGTCTCCCCCCCAATGTGCCAGTATCATAGTGCCATCTCCCCCAATGTGCCAGTATCATAGTGCCATTTCCCCCCATAATGTGCCAGTATCATAGTGCCACCTCCCCCATAATGTGCCAGTATCATAGTGCCATCTCCCCCCATAATGTGCCAGTATCATAGTGCCATCTCCCCCCAATGTGCCAGTATCATAGTTCCATCTCCCCCATAATGTGCCAGTATTATAGTGCCATCTCCCCCATAATGTGCCAGTATTATAGTGCCACCTCCCCCCATAATGTGCCAGTATCATAGTGCCTCCGTCCCCAATGTGCCAGTAGTATCAGTGCCATCTCCTCCCATAATGTACCAGTATCATAGTGCCATCTCCCCCCCAATATGCCAGTATTATAGTGCCATCTCCCCCCCATAATGTGCCAGTATCATAGTGCCATCTCCCCCCCAATGTGCCAGTATCATAGTGCCATCTCCCCACCAATGTGCCAGTATCATAGTGCCATCTCCCCCCCAATGTGCCAGTATCATAGTGCCATCTCCCCCAATGTGCCAGTATCATAGTGCCATTTCTCCCCATAATGTGCCAGTATTATAGTGCCACCTCCCCCCATAATGTGCCAGTATCATAGTGCCATCTCCCCCCATAATGTGCCAGTATCATAGTGCCATCTCCCCCCAAAGTGCCAGTATCATAGTTCCATCTCCCCCATAATGTGCCAGTATTATAGTGCCACCTCCCCCCATAATGTGGCAGTATCATAGTGCCATCTCCCCCCATAATGTGCCAGTATTATAGTGCCACCTCCCCCCATAATGTGCCAGTATCATAGTGCCATCTCCCCCATAATGTGCCAGTATTATAGTGCCACCTCCCCCCATAATGTGCCAGTATCATAGTGCCATTTCCCCCCATAATGTGCCAGTATCATAGTGCCATCTCCCCTCATAATGTGCCAGTATCATAGTGCCTCCCCCCCAATGTGCCAGTAGTATCAGTGCCATCTCCCCCCATAATGTGCCAGTATCGTAGTGCCTCCCCCCCAATGTGCCAGTAGTATCATAGTGCCATCTCCCCCCATAATGTGCCAGTATCATAGTGCCTCCCCCCCCAATGTGCCAGTATCATAGTGCCTCTCACCTCTCCCCCTCGCCAATGTGCCTGCATCGGCCTCTGATAGGCTGCGGGCCTTGTGCCGGCAGCCTATCAGAGGAACAGGGAAAGGAAACGCCTCTCCCTCCCCTGTCGCAGCAGCGAAGCGCTCATCTTCTAGAGTGCCCTGCCGCCGCCACCACCAGTCTGGGCACCATCGGGATTTGTCGCATTCGTATCCGGTAAATTACGTCGGGATTCGAGTCCACGAATCCCACAAATCCAGCAAGATTCGAGGGATTCGTGGATTCGACAAATCCCCCGTCCCATCTCTAATAAAAAGTATTGAAAAGGATGGAAAAAATATATTAATTTTCACTTATATTTCTCCATTCTCTGGCCCTGACACACAGCTGCCACATGTCACTGCAGACACCCTCTATATAAAAAGTATTAAAAATTATGGAAAAAATATATCAATTTTCACTTATATTTCTCCAATCTCTGGCCCTGACACACAGAAGGTATTGGACAGATTTCACAAGTCACTGCAGACACCCTCTATATAAAAAGTATTGAAAATGATGGGAAAATATAGCAATTTTCACTTATATTTGTCCAATCTCTGGCCCTGACACACAGAAGATATTGGACAGATGTCACCAGTCACTGCAGACACCCTCTATATAAAAAGTATTGAAAATCATGGAAAAAATATAGTAATTTTCACTTATATTTCTCAAATCTCTGGCCCTGACACACAGAAGGTATTAGACAGATGTCACAAGTCACTGAAGACACCCTCTATATAAAAAGTATTGAAAATTATTTTAAAAATATATTAATTTTCACTTATATTTCTCCAAACTCTGGCCCAGACACACAGAAGGTATTGGACAGATGTCACAAGTCACTGCAGACACCCTCTATATAAAAAGTATTGAAAATTATGGAAAAAATATAGTAAGTTTCACTTATATTTCTCAAATCTCTGGCCCTGACACACAGAAGGTATTGGACAGATGTCACAAGTCACTGCAGACACCCTCTATGTAAAAAATATTGAAAATGCTGGACAAAAAAAATTGGTACTGTAGCTAGCCTGCCACCACACACAATAGTCCTTAAAATGACTTTTGCGTCTTAAAAAGTTTTTGTACTAAATAGATTGCGATTACACTCCTACACTATCTGTCCCTTCCGAAGCGCAGTTCTATCTGACTTCAAATGAGCCGAACATGCGTCATCGGGTGCTATATAGCATTCTCATAATAAAATTCTTCTAAACCCATAAGGGATACTATGTGTTTAGAAGAATTTTATTATTAGAATTTTATTATGAGAACATTAAGTAAAAATTTTATTATGAGAACATTATGTGAAGATTTTAAATATTGCCTTTCATTAATGTATTAGGATTTCCACAATTTGATAAATTTAATAGATATAGGGCAAAAATATAAAGGTGTCTGCAGTATATACAGGAAGAATCGCAATGGAACTGCAGCAATACCGCATGGGTTTCTATGCGATTTTTAGTGGTATAGAATTAATGGATATTGATAAATCGAGGTATATGAGGATTTTTATCTATAGTGTTGCGTTAATGGCATTTTATAATTTTTATAATTATTATGTTGTGTAATTTTATGAAGTGTAATTTTCTATGAGGTATTATTCTATATAAGGTTTTTAACCAATATGAGCAAGAGTTAAGTTTGCACAGCCCTGAGAAATAAATGGAAGGATAAACTATTTGCCCAAAATCCTTTTCGGGTTTTGGGGCAGTTCACTGACTATATAAGAGAGGAATCTATGAGGGGTCTGTTAGCTACTGAGGAAGGGGTGACCGGAGATCCCGAAATGCGTCTAACTAGGACAGAACCCCTACGTTTGTGACCACCCGACACATGTGATTAGCCTGCCGAATTTGCACAAAGACACCGTCCGCCGCGCGAATGGGAGTTTGAAAATTACAGCGTAAGACCGGTAACCTAAGTGAGAGTCTAGCTGCACGTGTCAAACAACTGCCAGCGTGGGAGAGTGAGGACGAACAGCGCTCGTAGAACAGTGGTCTCTACAGGCACAGGACCATCTTATTGGGCGTCTTTGGAACGCAAAAGTGATACGGTAAGACCGTTTCAATCTTTTCCGGCAGGACTTTTATCACGATCACAGTAAAAATACTCCAGTGGGACGCCGCTGGTAAGTGCTTATAGCGGGACGCCGCTACTTTTGTTTGCATACATTGTTTCCACTGTGTCATTCAGGACCATTTCATGGTACAAGTACCAGTTATTGCAGTGGCTTCATTCTAGGACATTGACACTTCTGCTGCTACTATTTAAAGTTGGGACTAATCGTCATTGGAGCATATTAACTTTATTTATTTCATCGATAGCTTATCCACCAGACTTTGACATTGACCTCTTATTTATATCATTATTTGCTGATCATTTGGTTTTATTAGGGTGTTATAATATATCATGGGTTACGCATATTGATACTATTTATGAATTTATTTATTTATCTATTTATGTGACAATAAATTCCTTATGGTACAGATATCCTGAGAGTGCCCAGTTCCACTTTGTTTCATGTTTTAAAAATAACTGAATTCCTTGTCCTTGATCAAAATGGCAAATGATCAACCGAATTTTGGCATCATGCCATACACATCCAACCTGGCCCAAGACAGAAATCTGCCATCAGCGATTATTTTTCAAATGATGCTAAGCTGAAATTACTGAAATTAGCTATTTCTGCTGACTTTTATTTGATGTGAATGGGCATCTTAACTGTCCCACTGGATTATGTGAATTCAGGCAAGCTGCTAAAGACAGAAAACCAAGGACAAACTTGTCAACTATTTCCAATTATCTTATTGCAGCTCTGAGCTATAGTAAAGTCAGGATCAGCAAAAGATAACCGATGTACTGTATTTACATAGCTAGTCACCTTTTTGCCTAGATTATAAGACACATAAAGTACCATACACATTAAATGTTCATTTGGTTTGCCACTATAACATTAATTATTAATAAGAACAAAATAAAATATAATGATAGGGAATGGTAGGTGTTTAAGGGCAGCATAGTATGGGGACAGGCACAGGTAAGCTTATCCGTTGTGCCATTTGGTTTATAGCTGCTGAAAAAATTGCAGCTGTATTCATCAAGCCAGATTCCACCTCGCCTCTCCCCTCCTCCTGCCCCTGTCAGCAGTAATTGATGGGATGCTGTGTATACTTGCAGATACATGGAAGCTGGTCAATCACTGCTTACGTGGGCAGGGTGAGGCAGGTGAGGCTGCTGTATTCTTGGAAAGTTACTATTAGCAAACGGCACAATATTTTTTGTACCATTAGGACTTATAGGAGATTGGATAAGTCCCCATTCTCTGCTGCCCTTACATAGGAAAGCATAATATACTGAGAGATCTGCATTAAAAGGACACTTCCACCAAAAAGGGGTATTTTTCAGAACTATAGTCTTTAGCAAAACATTTTTAGAATTTTTGCCTGTTTTTAACGTTAGCAGTAATATATAATTGAAAATGATTCTAAAGCAATTAACACAAAAATAAAATTCCTATAATGATAGGCAATTCACAGTCAGTTTACTGCTGTTGTGAAAGGAATATGCTATCTGATAGTATAATAGTAGAGATAGAATTCGGATAACAATATGACAGCTCTATTGGTCTCTTGACAGGCTTAGATAAAGATACCCACAGAAGAGAATTGAACTTATCAGTAAAATGTGTGATGCTGTAGTCACTCTTCCCCGTCCCTCTCTGGCCACAATGAATGGTCTGCCTGAGAAGGTTAAGTGAGGCTGTTTGCCATGCTGAAAGTCCAAACTAAGAGGAAGTTAAATAACCAAGACAGGAAGTAGAATACATGGAGTGACTACAAAAATTATATCCAGAAAATCACCCGCCCCACAAAAAAATGACATGGAATATTCACATATAAACTGTTACTTTCTGATAAAAAAAAAAAATCATAGTAGTGTCCATTTAAAGGGGTTGTCTCATCATGGACAATGGGGGCATATCACTAGGATATGCCCCCATTGTCTTATAGGTGCGGGTCCCACGGCTATATCGAGAACGGAGTCCCGCAAGGTGGTGGCTGGAGGACTCCGGTCTGGCCACCACCAAGCCGGCTCCCCATAGAAGTGAATAGGAGCGTACTGCACATGCACGGCCCCCGCTCCCATTCATTTCTATGGGGCCAACGGAAATAGCCGAGCCATTGCTCGGCTACTTTCGCCGACCCCATAGAAAATAAATGGAGGGCGGCTGCGCATGCTCAGTTCTCGATATAGATGCGGGTCCCACACCTATAAGACATTGGAGGCATATCCATGATGAGACAACCCCTTTAAACTTAAAATCAAATACTTACAAATGTATTAACCCCTTAAGGACCTAGGACGTACCGGTACGCCCTATTTCCCGAGTCCTTAAGGACCTAGGACGTACCGGTACGCCCTATTTCCCGAGTCCTTAAGGACCGAGGACGTACCGGTACGTCCTGACTTAAAATCGGAACTCCGGCGCCGCAGGGGTTAATCGGAACGGGATTTCGGCTGAAATCATTCAGCCGACATCCCGTAACAATGCAGGGGGGGGTCATTTGACCCCCCCGTATCGGCGATCGCAGAAAACCGCAGGTCAATTCAGACCTGCAGTTTGCTGCGCTTTTTGCAGTTTCTGATCGCCGCGGTCCCTGACCGCGGGGATCAGAAACTTTAGAGTGGCTAAAATCATTATTTTTCACCCCCCCCTGCACGATTTTATGCCGGAGGGTGGTGCGGGGGGGGTGTCGCAGGCGGTGGGGGCGTTGCGGGAGGCGGGCGGTGCGGCAGGCGGGATCGCGATCCCCCGCCCGCCTCCCCATGAACGATCGTTGGCTTCTAGTGGGTATACCAGGGTGCCAGCACATTGCTGGCACCCTGGTATAAACGGCTGACATCTGTGAAGATGTCAGCCGTTTAACCCTTTCCATACCGCGGTCCGTACGGACCGCTGTATGGAAAAAGTTAACTGTCATCGGTCAGGGAGCTCCCTCCCTCTCCATCGGGGGGCTGCTGTGGCTTTGCAGCCCCCCGATGGAGAGGGAGAGAGCCCCCAGAGAGCCCCCCTCAGCCCCGTCCTTACCCTTCCCCGTCTGCGAAGTTCTGAGCAGACGGGGAGGGTTCCCATGGCAACAGGACGCCTGCTCAGGCGTCCTGCTGTCCATGGTGCTGAACAGATCTGTGCTAAAAGCACAGATCTGTTCAGTGTAAGTAAAATACAGTACAGAACAATATATATTGTTCTGTACTGTATTATACAGACACCAGACCCACTGGATCTTCCAGAACCAAGTGGGTCTGGGTCACAAAAATGTAAAAAAAAGTGAAAAAAGTTAAGATAAAAAAAAAAACATTTATCACTGAATAAAAATTAAAAAAATTAAATAAACTACACATATTAGGTATCGCCGCGTCCGTAACGACCTGATCTATAAAATGGTCATGTTACTTTCCCCGCACGGTGAACGCCATAAAAATAAAAAAATAAAAACTATGAGAAAATTGAAATTTTGCCCACCTTACTTCCCAAAAAAAGTAATAAAAGTGATCAAAAAAGTCGCATGTACGCCAAAATAGTACCAATCAAACCGTCATCTCATCCCGCAAAAAATGAGACCCTACTCAAGATAATCGCCCAAAAGCTGAAAAAACTATGGCTCTTAGACTATGGAGACACTAAAACATGATTTTTTTTTTTTCAAAAATGAACTCATTCTGTAAAACTTACATAAATAAAAAAAAAGTATACATATTAGGTATCGCCGCGTCCGTATCGACCGGCTCTATAAAAATATCACATGACCTAACCCCTCAGATGACCACCGTAAAAAAATAAAAATAAAAACAGTGTAAAAAAAGCCATTTTTTGCCATCTTACGTCACAAAAAGTGTAATAGCAAGCGATCAAAAAATCATATGCACCCCAAAATAGTGCCAATCAAACCGTCATCTCATCCCGCAAAAAATGAGACCCTACTCAAGATAATCGCCCAAAAACTGAAAAAACTATGGCTCTTAGAATATGGAGACACTAAAACATTTTTTTGGTTTTAAAAATGAAGTTATTGTATAAAACTTACATAAATAAAAAAAAAATGTATACATATTAGGTATCGCCGCGTCCGCGACAACCTGCTCTATAAAAATACCACATAATCTAACCTGTCAGATGAATGTTGTAAATAACAAAAAAAAAAAACGTGCCAAAAAAGCTATTTCTTGTTACCTTGCTGCACAAAAAGTGTAATATAGAGCAACCAAAAATCATATGTACCCTAAACTAGTACCAACAAAACTGCCACCCTATCCCGTAGTTTCTAAAATGGGGTCACTTTTTTGGAGTTTCTACTCTAGGGGTGCATCAGGGGGGCTTCAAATGGGACATGGTGTCAAAAAAAACAGTCCAGCAAAACCTGCCTTCCAAAAACCGTATGGAATTCCTTTCCTTCTGCGCCCTGCCGTGTGCCCGTACAGCGGTTTACGACCACATATGGGGTGTTTCTGTAAACTACAGAATTAGGGCCATAAATATTGAGTTTTGTTTGGCTGTTAACCCTTGCTTTGTAACTGGAAAAAAAATATTAAAATGGAAAATCTGCCAAAAATGTGAAATTTTGAAATTGTGTCTCTATTTTCCATTAAATCTTGTGCAACACCTAAAGGGTTAACAAAGTTTGTAAAATCAGTTTTGAATAGCTTGAGGGGTGTAGTTTCTTAGATGGGGTCACTTTTATGGAGTTTCTACTCTAGGGGTGCATCAGGGGGGCTTCAAATGGGACATGGTGTCAAAAAACCAGTCCAGCAAAATCTGGCTTCCAAAAACCAAACCGCGCACCTTTCACTCTACGCCCTACTGTGTGCCCGTACAGTAGTTTACGGCCACATATGGGGTGTTTCTGTAAACGGCAGAGTCAGGGCAATAAAGATACAATCTTGTTTGGCTGTTAACCCTTGCTTTGTTAGTGGAAAAAATGGGTTAAAATTGAAAATTAGGCAAAAAAATGAAATTCTCAAATTTCATCCCCATTTGCCAATAACTCTTGTGCAACACCTAAAGGGTTAACGACGTATGTAAAATCAGTTTTGAATACCTTGAGGGGTGTAGTTTCTTAGATGGGGTCACTTTTAGGGAGTTTCTCCTCTTGGGGTGCATCAGGGGGCTTCAAATGGGACATGGTGTCAAAAAACCAGTCCATAAAAATCAGCCTTCCAAAAACCATATGGTGCACCTTTCACTCTACGCCCCGCTGTGTGGCCGTACAGTAGTTTACGGCCACATATGGGGTGTTTCTGTAAACGGAAGAGTCAGGGCAATAAAGATACAATCTTGTTTGGCTGTTAACCCTTGCTTTGTTAGTGGAAAAAATGGGTTAAAATTGAAAATTAGGCAAAAAAATGAAATTCTCAAATTTCATCCCCATTTGCCAATAACTCTTGTGCAACACCTAAAGGGTTAACGACGTATGTAAAATCAGTTTTGAATACCTTGAGGGGTGTAGTTTCTTAGATGGGGTCACTTTTAGGGAGTTTCTCCTCTTGGGGTGCATCAGGGGGCTTCAAATGGGACATGGTGTCAAAAAACCAGTCCATAAAAATCAGCCTTCCAAAAACCATATGGTGCACCTTTCACTCTACGCCCCGCTGTGTGGCCGTACAGTAGTTTACGGCCACATATTGGGTGTTTCTGTAAACGGCAGAGTCAGGGCAATAAAGATACAGTCTTGTTTGGCTGTTAACCCTTGGTTTGTTAGTGGAAAAAATGGGTTAAAATGAAAAATTTGACAAAAATATGAAATTCTCAAATTTCCTCCCCATTTGCCAATAACTCTTGTGCAACACCTAAAGGGTTAACAATGTATGCAAAATCAGTTTTGAATACCTTGAGGGGTGTAGTTTCTTAGATGGGGTCATTTTTGGGTGGTTTCTATTATGTAAGCCTCGCAAAGTGACTTCAGACCTGAACTGGTCGCTAAAAATTGAGTTTTTGTAAATTTCTGAAAAATTTCAAGATTTGCTTCTAAACTTCTAAGCCTTATAACATCCCCAAAAAATAAAATATCATTCCCAAAACAATTCAAGCATGAAGTAGACATATGGGGAATGTAAAGTCATCACAATTTTTGGGGGTATTACTATGTATTACAGAGGTAGAGAAACTGAAAATTTGAAATTTGCTAATTTTTCAAAATTTACGGTAAAAATTGTATTTTTTTATGCAAAAGAATTAACTTTTTTGACCCAATTTTAGCAGTGTCATGAAGTACAATATGTGACGAAAAAACAATCTCAGAACGGCCTGGGTAAGTCAAAGCGTTTTAAAGTTATGAGCACTTAAAGTGACACTGGTCAGATTTGCAAAAAATGGCCTGGTCCTTAAGGTGAAAATGAGCCTGGTCCTTAAGGTGAAAATGAGCCCGGTCCTTAAGGGGTTAATTTTATAATCAATGACAATATAATAATGTATAATTAATACATAATAAATATTTATAATAATAACGTCTAATTGTCTAACGTCTACACTGTAGTTCTGTAGTGCCAAGTTCACTTCCAAGTAGCTGCTATATGATCCTGAGTTCTTGGCCTCATGGCGACTGCCAGTGATATGGATCGCTGATGCCATTGGCGCACAATAGTGTCTATAGTTGCCACTAGCAGAGTGCAGGAGAGACTCATGTGGCTGTACATCTGGTAGGCGAACACGGTTTAAAAATGTACAGCTGGATGTACTATAGTTTCAGCATGAAGCATTGACTTGGATTAAAACAGAATCAGATTTTTCTTTCGGAGAAGAATAGGAGGAATCTTTATCTTTTATCTTCACATGTATAACCAGGGAAATATTCACAGAATGGTAAGTACAAATGCATCTGGCAAATATTTCTATCAAATACTTTCTACTGCAGCATGTTTCATTTATTTTGACCCTTTCCCACACTTTTCAGATTTATCTTAGAAAATGTAAGGAAAATGAATCTTTTGAGTGGCAGTCGACTGGTATTGGAACAGTTAGAATATATTTTATAGCTATTCTGTTGCACGTCAAAAGTCTAAAACGCTTTTGTCTAAATATTCCTGACAGCTGTATAGTTGGCCTGTTTTATGTTACTTGTTCAATATGCCTTTTATGCATTGCATGCTAACTTTATGGCTAAGTCACATTAGAATCCCTGTTTCATTTGTTATAATGATAATCACTATTTTTCTATCATTTATCGTTATTAGATTTCAACCTTCAACCCTAGTTTGTATATTATGAATTTAGTATTTTTAACTTATGATCTTTTTATTTATTCAGGAGATTACTATATGGTGGATTTGTCAATTTTAGTATGAATTGTATGTCATGGATAAGTGGAATTGTAGTAAAACCACATAATTTTTAGCAATGAATTGTATTTTTTTAAGATTTTCTTACTATATGTCTTTACCGAGCACTGATCACCAAGCAGACCTTATGGTCACAGGACAAAGGGTGAAGTCTCAGCAGCAGGCAGATTACTAAATTAATTAGTATAGATGAACAACTTTAGGCCATAAGCTGGTATTAGACCAGCAGATGCGGCTGACGATTGTCGGGAGGGAAGCATTTCTTACATACAATTGCTTGCCTGTCAGTGAAAGAGACCACTTCATTTACATGCAGTGATCCCCTCAACAGTATAGGGAGGAGCCATCGCTAATGTCGTCACTCATCCCCATACAAAATCATTGCTTGTTGGCAGCGGAGCGTGATTAGATGGCACCATATGCTGCCGGCAAACGATTTTTTAGCATGCATAAAAATTGTGATTGCCTCGTGAACGAGCGTTTGCACGTTCATTGGGTAATTGGCAGCACTTTTAGGGCCGTATTACACAGGCACTAATGCTTGTTAGCGATGATCTGCCCAACTCCAGTATCTGCAGATGTAATACAGGATTTATTCACACAGCCAGTGACAAGATGGTCAGTGGTTCATCCATGAAGATATCTGTGAAGGACCTGTGTTTGGTTCGTGTGTCCATTTTTTGCCCTCCATGTGTCATCCACGGACAATGCTCAGCTGAAAATTAATTTCAAGAGCATCTCCTAGCGACAATCCGTGAAACAGACGAAACACAGATGTCATCCATGCTGTATCTATTTTTTCCACAAACCCATAGACTATCATGGGATGAGGATGGAATCCGTCAACAAAATAGGAGAAAAATAGGCCTAACATCCATGCTAAAAACACAGACCATGCCAAAACATGGATGGGTAAATACACACATTAAAATGAATTACTTGTGCTGTGCGAGCAGAATGTTGACAGCACAAGTCCATGAATCCCTGATGTATGAATAAGGCCTAACTAAATTCTTCATTAAAATTAGTGATGAGCGGCAGGGGTCATATTCGAATTTGTGATATTTCACAAATATTTTGTAGAATATTCGTTAAATATTCGCAAATTCGGAAATGTAATGATCGCGTAATATGCGAATATTACACGATCAATACAGGGGTGGGTCAAAAAGGAATATATAGCACTATAGAATATAGTGCTACGGTATATATTTGTTTTTTAGAATATTCGTAATTTTTTTTCAGTCTGAAGTCATGATTGCTCCCTGCTTAAATTGCTTGATGAGTAACTTAAGCAGGGAGGAAACATAACTTCAGATGGAAAAAAATGCTGAATATTTAAAAAAACGAATATATAGCACTATATTCAATATAGTGCTATATATTCCTTTTTGAACCACGCCTGTATTGATCGTGTAATAAACGCAGATTTTTGGCGTAAAAAAAAATGAATGATCAAAAACTAATATATAGCACTATTTTTGAAATATTCGCAAATTCTCGAAGTTGCGATATTCGAGATAAATATTCGTAATTCGAATATTCGCACTCAACACTAATTAAAATTAGCTTGAAGTGAAAATTGACATATTGAAGCATTTGTCATTATGCTATGAATAGTTATTTTGAACTATAAACCAGCGTTTCTTAATAGTTTCTCTACCAGGGTCCTCACGAGTCAAAACATGGTGATACCCTGGCCACAACAGTGTAAGAAGTCAATGCCAAAATTAGAAATGTTGCTGGACTCATCTTTAATTTGTCTCTTGAACTCACATTATGATAAGAACAGTTAAGTTTTACTAAATCCCAGACTGTTCAATATTGTTTCCATAGGTCTAAGGTGATTCTTAAGCAGGCCATACCCATTAGAAAAATGTTGGTCAAACCTGCTGATTTTGGAGGGATGGGAAAACCAGCAAATGTATATGGGGGTTTCCCGACTCTGCCCCAACAGCAGATATCGGGGATGATGAGGATCAGCAATTGGATTTCAACTGCCTGATCCTTTGTTGTTGGGAGGATAAGGGTAGGTTCACATCTACGTACTGAATTCCGGCAGTCTGTTCCGTCGGGGGAACAGACTGACGGAATTCACTGTATCTGGCATACATGCAGCATTTTTTGTCTGGCCAAAACCCAGCAGATACACCTGTAAGAGGCTGGATCGCGGCCGGATCCTATTACAGTGAATGGGAATATGGTAAACTCCAGCAGTCTGTTCCTCTGCCAGAACGGACTGCCGGAGACAAGACCGCAGAGGTGAACCCAGCCCAAGCCATTGTGAGAGGAGTCTAAAAGTGACTTTCTCCCAAATCTCCACTCACAACACATGAACAGCCGAGCTTAGCATGCATGTATGTTGGGCAATTGGCAGAGAGAGCTGTTTGGCCAACAGATCTCTCTTGTGTATGGCCAGCCTTATGATGGGTTTACAAGGGGCAATTGTGGGGCCGATCATCAGGAGTGAACGTTAGTATGAATACCCGTTTCTACTAATTGGCCTGTGTAAAGGTGCCACAGATCACCTGATGAATAAGCAAGACACTTGTTCATCGGCTGAAATGATGGTTTATGCGGACACCTCCATCAGCGTTTCTGGGCAGCAGATTGTACTCTGTGAACAGAGATCTAATGCATAGAAACAATGAATCTGTATGAGGAGGAACGATGGCACTAGCGAGCGTTCATCCCCAAACAATGGCGGTGATTGCTGGATGTAAATCAGCTCTTTCTTCCACTGGTGAGCAGGCAGTTATCGGGAAGGAATGGTTCCTATTTTTCTACTTGGTCGTTGTGTGTAAATGCACTTATCCATTCTCTTCTCATCAGAGGAGTGCACACAGTTGTCATAGTTTCATTAGGGGAACACAAAAACATTGTCCTTGCCAGGAATGAGTTAACAGTAATAAACGCACAATCTGATACTGATGTGGAGTCATTGCTGTCCACACAATGCAGCATTATGAGAATGGCATATCCTGCTTTGAGCTCTTATCTTTCTGCTTTACATCACACAGGATCTCCTGCAGGAGCATGTGCTGCTGTTTATTTAAGATTCCTGCTGTGTGTTTTACGGAGGGTGGTGCACAGGACAATGAGGCAGTGTACCAGAAAATAATAGGGAATTTGCCTGGACCTAGTGAAATTCTAAATGGACATGTAAGGCTACTTTCACACTCGCCTTTTGTGCGGATCCGTCATGGAAGGATCCATTCAGATAATACCACCGTCTGCATCCATTCAGAACGGATCCGTTTGTATTATCTGTAACATAGCCAAGACAGATCCGTCTTGAACACTATTGAAATTCAATGGAGGACGGATCCGTTTTCTATTGTGCCAGATTGTGTCAGTGAAAACGGATCCGTCCCCATTGACTTACATTGTGTACCAGGACGGATCCGTTTGGCTCAGTTTCATCAGGCGGACACCAAAATGCTGCTTCCAAAGCGGGATGGAGACAGAACTGATGCAAACTGATGCATTCTGGGCGGATCCTTTCCCATTCAGAATGCATTAGAATGCAAACTGATCCGTTTTGGACCGATTGTGAGAGCCCTGAACGGATCTCACAAACGGAAAGCCAAAACACGAGTGTGAAAGTAGACTAACTGAGAATTGCCAATAGTCATCTATAAGCAATGGAATCTCAATGAATGAAGGGAGACTAAACCTACAAATGAAAAGAACATGTTAGCATTAGGCCTCTTTCACATAACTGTTTTTCTTTTCCGTTTATGGGCATTCCATTTCCGTATTTCCGTTTTGTGTCCTATTATTGCTCGAAAATCACGTTCCGTGGCTCCATTCAAGTCAATGGGTCCGCAAAAAAACTGAACACATAAGGAATGCATTCTGTATGTCTTCCGTATTCGATCCGTTTTTGTGGAACCATCTATTGAAAATTTTATGCCCAGCCCAATTTTTTCTATGTAATTACTGTATATGCCATATGGAAAAACGGAACGGAATAACAGAACGGAAACAAAAAACGGAACAACGGATCCGTGAAAAACAAACCGCAAAGCACTGAAAAAGCCATACGGCCGCGTGAAAGAGGCCTTAAAGAGAGGTAGTGTGTGAATAAAAGTGGCCATGCACATTATAAAGTTGATCAAAATGAACGATTTCAACCCAAACAAATGTTTGTCGTTTGAAATTTAACAACAAAGTATTGTTTTAGCCGACTGATGACAGATCATTATCATTTGAAAAAAAGTCGGCTATGTTTAATATTTTCATCAGATAGTTAAACAATAGATTTTTCTTTGAAATAACATTCCCAGAAAGATCTTTGGTCAATCGCCTGTTTTCATTGAAACTGTATGGGCAGCTTAAACAACTGTAACGGCTGATATGGACTAAGCTGTGTCTGTAAAACAAATGTTCACCAGATGATTGTTCAACTGCTGTTTAACCATCAACCAACTTCTGTCTAATGTATATGGCCACCTTATTACTGTACATAATTCTGTATATAGAATATTTGGTCATGTTCTTCTTTAATGGCTTTTTTTCCTGTTTTAGGTGTTGTTTTCTAAAGTTAGTTTATTTTAACAAATGAAAGGGACACTACCATTAATTGAACACATATTAACAGCCTATACACTCGCGAGCAAAAAGGTTACTTTTTTTTAAACTTTTGACTTTCAGGCTCCATATCTCACTATTCATTACAGCTTCAAACGTGAGACTACCATCATTTTACAGACAATCATCTTGGCTTAGGCTATCATACATAAACTGGACTTGCAACTATTTGGCATATGATTAGTTAAGCAGATTCTTGTCAACTGCATTGTTACTGTTTTGCTCCTGGTGGTGGAACAATCTTTTTCTTCTTGTATACTACAAATTACAACCTGTTCTCACATTCCATAATAGCTCAGTGTGTTATTAGGTTGATTCCCAAGTGAAAGGTCACGGGTTTGAATCCAGAAGAAGCCATGAAGAAGATTTTCCAAGAAAAGAGAAACAGCATTATCCTGCTCATTGATAGCAGTATCTCAGCCAAGAAAATTGCCAAACTGCATCATGTGAGTGCCATAACAGTTGGAAGAGTGCAAAATGAAGTCCGTCCATCCATTCTAAAGCCAAGGGGTGAATGTCCCGGCCAGTTCGCAGTGTTTGCCAGCGAACACATGCGTGCTGCCATCTTGACTCACCCGTCTGGCGATGCACAGGTAAGCCCTTACCTGTGCCTGTGCTGGGAGCCGGTCTGAAATTAAATGCAGTCACCGGGAGCAGGCAGTTCTGAGAACAGCCGCCGGGGGGCTTCCTCGGGCTGTTCTCAGAACTGCCTGCTCCCGGTGACCGCATATGATTTCAGACCGGCTCCCGGCACAGGCACAGGTAAGGGCTTACCTGTGCATCGCCGGACGGGTGAGTCAAGATGGCGGCCCGCATGTGTTCGCTTGCGAACTGGCCATCTGTAACAGTCCTACAGGCTCACCTGAGTCAGAGGACCGCTGGCTGGAGGTAGGAGTGGAGCCCAGTGGCAAGGACCGCAGGCAGGTAGTAGGTGCAGGAAGTCTGGCAGAGGCGTAGTCGGTAGGCAGGCGGTGGGTCAGGGCAGGCGGCAGTAAGCGTGGTCAGACAATCCGGATGGCAACGGTGGTAGCAGTTCAGTAGGTAGGGACAAAGCAGAAGAGTAGTCGGTAGGCAATTCAGCAGTGGACTTCCAATAGTAGCAAGAGCAGCAGATGAGGAGAAGCTTGATCAAGGCTCAGGAGCTCAATAATCAGCAAACTAGAGTGCAAGGGGCTGGACTTATATAGGGAAGTACCAGGTGTGGGGAATCAAGGGTGATGAGCAAGGCTTGGCAAGACTGAGGTTACATAATAGGTTTCAGGGAGGAATGTCCAGAGAGGACGGTAGCCTAGTAAGCAGGGCTACCGCCTGTGATGTGGCTGGTCACGGGTTCGAATCCCGACATCATCACTGGTCCCGGCAAAATATCAGAGTTAAAAAGTCGGCTCATAACAAGGTCATTTTTGGCGCAACAAACACGGCAGTGGAGGGAGCTCATATGCTTCGTAATAGTGAGATCACAGACGTCCATGCAAGCACCATGCTATGCACATTACACAAGTCTGGAATGGTGAAAGGTGAAGAAGCCTAGACATCAATATCGCCATAAGAAGCGCCGGTTCGAAGAACAGTGGACAGTAGAAGATTGGAAACAGGTGATTTGGAGAGATGAGACAAAAGTTAATATACTGGACTTTGATGGGTCCAAATGGGTCTGGAAGAAACAAGGGAAAAGGGGGCTAACGGATCGAGAAATTGAAGAAACTGTCAAGTTTGGTGAAGGAAGCCTGATGATATGGGGTTGTTTCACAGCCAAAGGCATTGGATACTTGACCATGATTGATGGTCAAATGCTGAGCTATATTTGAGTATCCTACAAGATGAGTTACTTCGTACTTAGGTGCCTTACTTTATCTGGACACCAATACCAGACCATAATGCAATTATTTTAGTTGCCATTTCTACTTACCTCATCAATGATCCCCTGAAGAACCAGCCTTTGCCAACTGGGGAAACGCGTCAGGGACGAGGGACAAATATACCTTGGAGGAGTACATCTTTACTCACTTGCAGGGCTATACCAGGTGACAGTTGAGGGCTTAGCCACCGAGAAGTGGGGTTGCTCCTTTTGGGGTGGGTGCTCCACTTGTAGGCAGGGGTAGCCTAAGGGTAATCTAGGGTGACTGCCCCCCCCCCCCCTGTCCTGACCTCACCTCTCTATTATCTAACGTGCCAATCAGCTGTCTTCAAAACTGTAAGTTACAATATTTGCTTTATTTTTGGGATCACCACATCCAGTATAAAGTAAGGCTCTTCTGTATGTATTTGGCACAGGCCTAATTATTATTTTTTATATGGGGCTATTTTCTAATGAATATTAGTAAAAGTTATGTTTTAAAGAAAAGTCATTATTCCTGTGATATACTTCGTACACTGGGTATGAAAAGGACGACATAGTGTTCCAGCAGGACAAGGACCCGAAAGCATACGTCGAGATTAACAAAGAAATTGTTAAATGACAATGAAGTAGAGGTGCTGGATTGGCCCCCACAGTCCCCAGACCTCAACCCAATCAAACACTTGTGGGTAGAGTTGGAGAAAAAGCTGTATTCGTACGCAAGTGATTCGACCAGTATGCACCAACATTGGGAACGTGTAGAAGAGACCTGGGAACAGATTTCGGGACATGCTTGAATCTTATCGAGAGCATGTCCAGAAGTATTCAAGCAATGTTGAAAGCCAAAGGTGGATTTACTAAATACTAACAAAATAATAAAAATAAAAAATTTGAATTTTAGGAGCAAAACAGTAACAATGAAGTTACATGACAACAATCTGCATAACTAACCATATGCTAAATAGTTGCAAGTCCAATTTATATATGAGACAGCCAAGATGACGTTTGAAACATTGATACCCTTTTGCTCATCAGTGTATGTGAATATTTTATTTACTTTTTTTTTTACAAAAGCAGGTGGATGGTTTTCTGGATATATATTTTTTTGTCACTCTGTGTATTCTACTTCCTGTCCTGGCTTTTTACCTTCAGCTTTGGACTTTTAGCATGGCAGATGGTCTCCCTTGATGTTCTCAGTTATTATCACTGAGGCCATAAAGGGAAGAAGGATGAGTGACTGAAATAGAGCATCACACATTACACTGATTGGTGCACTGCTCTTCTGTGGACATCTTTATGTAAGCCAGGGGTATAGCTATGCGGGTGCAGAGATAGCAGTCGCTACCAGGCCCAGGAGCCTGAGGGGGGCCAAAGACCTTTGTGCTGCAGAAGAAGATACCAGTATTATAGAAAGTGCATCCTGGTCAAGTTACACCACTGGCTGGTATGGTGGGTGGGGGGTGCAGTTTCAATTTTTGTCTCTGGCAGCACGAAGGCTATGTGCTTCCCTGCCCCCTGGACACAAAGGACTAAGGAAAGGGGGCCCAAGCTGAACTCTGGCTCCAGGGCCCATGAGCCTTTAGCTATGGCCCGATGTAAGCCTATGTAGAATATAATATAGCTGTTATACTGTTATCCCAGTTCTACTAACCTACTATTATACTAGCAGATAGCATGATTCCTTTGTAGCAGCAGTAAAATTACAATCTGATCCTTATCTATATTGGAGTTTTATTTTGTCATTTCATTTTCAATGGCATAGTACTGCCGGAATGAGGAAAAAAAGCAAAAAGCACTTTAAAAAATCTATGAATATTGAGATTTCTGATTCGATTGTCCCTTTAAACATTTATTGCATATCTAAAGTATATAGTTCCATCCCTGAGACCAGAAGAATAAAAAGCCCCATGTTCCTTATTGTACACATCCAAAACTGTATAAAGGAGAAACGTTTATGCTCACTTTGCTAGTTGCTTTAATATGACAATGTTTAGCTAGCTTCATGCCATATTTTGACGGTATGTTCAGCACATGGTCAAGGAACAACTTAATACACAAATATATGAAATAGTTGGGTAACTACCCAACTATTTCTTATCATTGTCTATTAAGTTGTTCCTTGCCCATGCACTGAAAATACAGGCAAAATATGAAAATATGACATGAACCTGGCTAAACATTGTCATATCACTCCTTCATCTTTAGCTGACCATATAACTTTAGAGAACTGTTGGCTGAATGCTCATTCAGATGACCACTATTCCTCTCAACCACCCCATACACCTGCACGTTCGATCAAATATGTATTTGTTTTTAATGGAGAGAGGAGAGTGAGCCGCGGCTAGACAGCCCTACAAAACGTATCCCCCCCCCCCCCCCCCCTAGAATGAAAAGATATCCAACAACTTGAGTCTTCATTATGCTTACATCAGCCATTGGGAAAATTGGGTTTGGCTGACATCTAATGTGTATAGTCACCTTAGATCTTACACATTTTTTCTGTTAATATATACCAGTACAAATAAACTGAATTAAATAAAATGTGAAAAAAATGGATTGTCTTATATATCACATAATTGATACTCACTGAGTCACCAATTTTCCAGTGACTTATAAGGAACAAGGTAAATATGTAGACAATTTAGAGATTAAACTAAGGACAGTGAGGAGAATAGATAGCTTGTTAGTGTAATACACTAAAATACAGTTTTACTGCTTTCCCAGCAATGTGACGGCCTGCCATCTTATCCAGATGGAATGTTCATGACTATACTTGTGCCTTTGGCTCTCCCTGACTAGTGGACGGTTCTCACAGGCTCCCAACTCTGCCATATCATTAATAACACATTAATGTAGAAAAAATAATGGAATGCTTCCCTCGCTTACAATTGATGCATTCTTTTGTCTCCCCTGCTATTAACCAATTACTCTTGCAAGAAGTGATAAATGTATTTCTAAAAGCACATCATCCTTCTCTTTTTCATTCCTAATGGGGTTAACATTTTTTACAGCTTCAGACAAATGTATACATGTTTTTATATTATTTTTTTTCCCATCAAGTCCATTATAATTTTTTTTTCTTTTAAAGGAGTTATCCTACAGGGGATACTTTTAAGAACATTCCTCAGAGTGTGTTAGAAAATAAAAGAAGTGATACATCATCGAATTCTTCGGTTCCCGTTCCGATGCTTACCAGGTCCCACTGGTCTCTCCTTCCTGGTCCCATATCGACACACAGGAAATGACACGAAATGCCTGTTCTCCCAGTCAATGGCCACAACAGTGACCTGCTTAATCTAAGATTTGGTTTATTGTAGATATATATCATATTACATTGTGTGTCTTTTTTTCCCCCAAGACAATGACTTATAGTAAACATATATTTAGATTTTCATGGAATATTCATATCACATATGGTCCTAACTTTATGACCTTGACAACCCAAAATCCAGCTATTATCTCACAAATCACAGAGCAGAAGAATTCTGACACTTGCTTTCAATGCAGATGAATAAAAACAATGTCCTTTAAAAGATGTGATTACTTCCAAAAAGTACAAGAAAGAAATTGATAGATCTATGAAAGCTTTCCCAGGATATGAAGCAGAACTTACCAACTTGGCACAACTGTATATTTTTTTGTAATCATGCATAGCAGGATTATCACATTCACAGGGCAGGGTGCACCTCACACTTAAAATAGCCAACCTCTTTGTCGATTTATGCAGTTGTCTTTGTTTTGCTGTCAGCACATTTGTGTGTGCCAGTGCTTATTTCACTGTTTGCTGTTAATGCCAGTGCTTATTTCACTGTTTGCTGTTAATGCCTCTGTTGGATGACTGTTGGATGACTAAAAATATGTCTGCGTTTTTCTAACAACGAACATATCACTGTTGGTTTTCTATAATAAATCTGTAGTAGCCTTGTGATTATAATTTTTTATTGGACTGTACAATCGTGAAAGCCACAAAGCACTTTTTCAGTTGTCAAAAAAGCAGAGACTCATGTAAAAGCTTTTAGGGCACACTAGAGAAATAGTCAGGCATGCAGCAATAATAGGTATTCGTAATAAATAAAGTAACATGGTCCCTCACGTTATGATAGCTTCAGGTTGCAAGGTTAACTTCTTAGAAACATGTGTTTGATGCATGAATCGCCCAATAAATTTCCTGGTTTAATAAGAACTGATATTTAAACTTTCCTCCTCATCACGCTGTTCACATTTTGACATCATGAGACTAAGACGACACCTAACAAATGAGCAACAGTACCTCGCCATTGCGAGGTCTCAAGCAGGATGTTCTCAGATGGAAGTGGCCACTGAACTTAGAATGTCACAGAGTATCATCAGCAGGTTGAAACAGAGATACAGAGAGACTGGAAGAGTCACAGAAAGGCATAGAAGTGATGTCCTTTGGCCACATCCCACACTGATGACTGCTTTATTGTGAACTGCAGAACCAGATGATGAATGCCACACAACTCCAGGCACATTTAAGTGAGGTGAGAGGCACCCAAGTGTCACACCAGACTATTCAAAACCATTTACATCAGGGTGGTCTGCCTGCTAGACGACCTGCAACAGCACCAGACCACACCACCAGAAACAGGCGTCATCGTCTTACATAGGACAGGGAGCATCTACGCTGGACAAGAGACCAGTGGGCCTCAGTGCTTTTTACTGATGAAAGTCGATTCACGCTGATCAGAAATGATGGCTGCCAACGATGTTGGAGAAGTCAAGGAGAGCGCTGTGCATCAGCCACTGTTGTCACCACACGAGCCTTTGGGGGTTGTGGTGTTACAGTGTGGGCAGGTGTGTCTAGTCAATACAGAACTGCCCTACACTTTGTGAATGGTATAGTGACAAGCCCTTATTACTTCAATAACATCATTAATTCAGTCATTGTGCCTCTGCATGAGCAACGCAGGTCTAATATTATCTTCATGAACGAAAATGCACCAGCTCATCGAGGTCGCATCATTAGGGAATGGCTGCTGGAGACTGGGGTACCTTAAATGGAGTGGCCTGCACTTTCTCCATACCTGAATCCCATTGAAAACCTATGGGATTAGCTGAGTCGCCATGCAGAGGCTCGTAATTCTGTACCCCAGAGCCTCAATGACCTGAGGGCCACCCTTCAAGAAGAGTGGGATGCCATGTCTCAGCAGACAATAAGTCGACATGAGACGTCATTGTCAAGCTGTAAGAATAAAGAAGACCGGCACTCACTATATTGGATGCAACTTTTATCCGCACATGGAGGAACTAAATGACGCGTTTCGACTCAAACACGAGTCGAAACGTGTCATTTTGTTCCTCCATGTGTGAAATAAAATGATAAACGTTGCATCCAATATAGCGAATGCCGGTCTTCTCTATTCTTGAATTGATGGGACGCCGACCCTGGACGCGCGCACCACTCACTATATACACGGAGTGCAGGCTGACTTTTCTTCTGTATTGTCAAGCTGTAATTGATGCTGAAGGCCACATGACAAGCTATTGAGACATTGACATTTTTTGTGGGGGTGTACCCACCACTGTTGTTGGCTTTTGTTTCAATAAATTGGTTGAGATGAGGAAATCACTTGTTTCACTTGATGTGGAGGGCCATGGAGTTTCTTCATATATTGTGGGATCCTTGGTCAAGGTCGTATACACTGGCACCCATCTTTTGAACCCTATTGGAGTAATGCTGCCATATATACTATATATATATATATATATATATATATATATATACTGTATATATATATATATATATATATATATATATATACATATTTAATATAAGATGCACCAGACTATAAGACGCACCTGGAGGAGGAAAATAAGAAAAAAATATTTTTTCCATTAGACATCAGAGCAGACCCCAAATCAGATACCCATTCTTCATCAGACCTCAGATCCGACCCTTATCAGACCCCCAATCCTCATCAGACCTGCAAATCAGACCCCCATTCTTCATCAGACCTCAGACCCCCCCAGCCTACATCAGCCTCAGATTAGACTCCCCATCCTCCATCAGCCTCCGACCGGCCCCCCCAGCTCGGACCCCCCAGCCCCCATTAGCCTCAGATCGGACACCCATCAGACCTCAGATCAGACATTACAAAAAAAAACTAAAAAACGTACTTCTCTTGCTCCGGAAGGCGCTGCAGATCCAGGACTCACCACTCCCTGCATCACTTCTTCTGGGTCTCACTGTGTACTATGACCCGACGGCACACAGCATCAGGTCATAGTGCGTGCCTACATGCACTACATCCTGTGCATGGTCAGGACACAGTGCACAGCGAGACCCTGAAGAAGACCAGGGAAGGTGAGTACAAGCCAGTGCCTCCCGCATGCTGATGAAGTCATTAACATTAGGACTATGAGACACAATGCCACTGGTTGTTAACACTCACACTGGTGCATTGCAACACTGCGGTCCTAGGTTCGAATCCAACCAATGGGGCTCACAATATAAGTTCCCTATCAGTATGTCTTTGGAGTGTGGGAGGAAACCAGAGTACCCGGAGGAAACCCACCCAAACACAGGGAGAACATACAAACTCCATGCAGATCTTGTCCTTACACAAACAACCATTAAAGTAAGACAAATCCATGGCTCTTACCATTAGCAGTAACATAAATCCTTATTTGTACTGCTTCATTACAGGTAATACAAGGCAAACAAACACATGTAGATTGGCCTTAAGAAAGTGACAGAGGACACAATACAGCCATTGGCTTATCTACATGTGCCTGCTTCCCTTGTATTACCTGCAATGAAACTATTGTACATCATGGGGGACAGTAACACAGGCAGGGGCATGCTAGGGCCTCAAAGCTCAAGTCCCAATGCATGTCTGCTAAAGTCTTGATCCAACTAACCACCCCACACCTTAACGCTAAAGACATATTTGAATGGACATTGCATTCAGTGCTACCAAACATATTTATTTATTCTGCAGCACTTTACAGACATTGTCATTACTCACTGTCCCGAGTGGGAGCTCACAATCTAGATGCATGAGAATACAGCACTACGTACCTAATACATCCATTGACATCTCCTCTGATTATACACATTCTCTTCCGTCATCTTCTCCATTTAGACCAGACAGCTACATCTTGTCTCTGCGGAGTTTGCCACACAGACATTTTAGGTTACTCACTTTACATCATTCTCCTGGTGCCACAACATTGTTATCCTGCTGCTATCCCAAAACTGTGCCCGCTGTGCTCCCCTATTACCCCAAATGCTATACTTCAGAAATAATAGTGCTATACAGATATTCTCCCCTTTAAAATAGTGCTCCCAAAAGTGCCACCAATACTAATAATTCTCTCCCAGAGTGTCTACATTTGTAATAGTGACCCTGATAGTGATGCTCCTGGAGAGTACCCCTGTTAGTAGTAGTGCTCTCCATATTTTGTCAAATAATGATATCACTTCACTTAGTATCCCCATTAGTATTAAAGCCCCCTTTGTGTCCATAGTAGAAGCAATTTTCCCCATTGTGTCCTCATTAGTAATAAAGACCCCCCCCCCCATAGTGCCCCAGCAGTAAAATAACAACTCATAGTGCCCTAGTGCCTGCAACCTGCTCAGGCGGGGCGATGACGTCATTATCATTGCGCCGCCTGAGCTGGGCAGCATACAGCGTGGGACACAGGGCAGTAGAGGCCTGCATCGCATCGCTGACAGCCGCGTATTAGTGTTCTTTTGTTTTTGTTTTGTTTTTTTATATATGGTGGCACAATGTAGGAAGAACCGTTGGGGCATCTAGGGGCATTTTTTTTGACTGGCACATTATAGGGGGCACCTGGTGGCACTAAGGGGGCATTTCTTACTGGCCCATTTTTGGGGGGCACTGTGGGGGCACTATGGGGGCATTACTTACTGGCCCATTTGGGGGGGCACTATGGGGGCATTTCTTACTGGCACATTATGGGGGGCACTATGGGGGCATCTGGGGGTATTTCTTACTTGCACATTATGGGGGAGAGGAGCACTATGGGGGCATCTGGTGGCTCTAAAGGGGTATTTTTTACTGGCACATTATAGGGGGCACTATGGCATCTGGTGGCACTAAGGGGGCATTTTTTTTTTTATGGCACATTACGGGAGGCACTGAAGGGGAGAGCGGCACTATGGGACATCTGGTGGCACTATAGGGGTGTGAATTTACTGGCACATTATTGGAGGCACTATGGGGGAGAGCGGCATTATGGGGCATCTGGTGCCACTATAGGGCCATTATTTACTGGCACATTATGGGGGCACTATGCTGGAGAGGAGCACTGTGGGGGCATCTCGTGGGACTAAAGGGGAATTTTTTGCTAGTACATTTTGGGGGCACTATGCTGGAGAGGAATACTATGGGGGCATCTGGTGGCACTAAAGGGGCATTTTTCACTGGCACATTATGGGGGCACTATGGTCGTATCTGGTGGCAATAAGGGGGTATTTTTCACATTATGGGAGGCACTATAGGGGAGAGCAGCACTATGGGGAATCTGGTGGCACTATAGGGGAATTATTTACTGGCACATTATGGGGGGGCACTATGGGGAGAGGGGCACTATAGGGGCATCTGGTGGCACTAAGAAGGGGCATTTTTTACTGGCACATTATGGGGGCACTATGGGGGAGAGGAGAACTATGGGGGCATCTGGTGGCACTAAGAAGGGGGATTTTTTTACTGGCACATTATGGGGGCATCTGGTGGCATTAAGAAGGGGGATTTTCTACTGGCACATTATGGGGGCACTATAGGGGCATCTGCTTGGGGGCACTAAGAAGGGACATTTGTTACTGGCATATTAAAGGGACACTGACAGGCGAAATCAGCATATATAGTTAGATATATCACATTACAGGTCTTATACAGTCTTTTAAAAGCATATAAGTATCCCCCCTGTCCACCTTATAAAGAGCGAAATATAAAGTTTTATAACCTGCTTGTCCGGTCAGCAATCTGCCCAAGGGGCGGCGTTTCATGTGAAAATGCGCCCAGCCAGCCTTCCCAACTGCCGTTCTTAAGCCCCGCCCAGCTCATCATTATTCACTTCGCTGGGCGGCGGCTAGAACTCTCCCCAGTCCCGATCCTGCGCCTGCGCAATTCAATCCTCCCGGCATCGTTCATGCCCAATCTTCTGCGCCTGCGCCCCGCCGTGCCGTTAGATCGCGCCTGCGTCTTCGAGGCAGCTGCAGCCTCAGCCATGCACTGTTCAGAGCAGCGCTTCAGAGCGCTGCTCACTCACATCATATAAGGGGTTAATTATAGTGCGTCTGACGGCACGGCGGGGCACAGGCGCAGAAGATTGGGCATGAACGATGCCCGGAGGATTGAATTGCACAGGCGCAGGATCGGGACTGGGGAGAGTTCTAGCCGCCGCCCAGCGAAGTGAATAATGATGAGCTGGGCGGGCCTTAAGAACGGCAGTTGGGAAGGCTGGCTGGGCGCATTTTCACATGAAACGCCGCCCCTTGGGCAGATTGCTGAACGGAGAAGCAGGTTATAAAACGTTATATTTCGCTCTTTATAAGGTGGACAGGGGGGATAGTTATATGCTTTTAAAAGACTCTATAAGACCTGTAATGTGATATATCTAACTATATATGCTGATTTCGCCTGTCAGTGTCCCTTTAAAGAGGAGATGAGCACTATAGGGGCATCTGCTGGGGGCACTAAGAAGTTGCATTTTTTTACTGTCATATAATAGGGGGCTCTATGGGGAAGTGGGAGAGGAGCACAATGGAAGCATGTGCTGGGGGCACTATATAGGGGTATTTTATACTGGCATACATTATGGGGACATTAGCTCAACTGAGGGCACTAAGAGGGGGTATTTCTTGTACTGTCATATTATAAGGAGAATTATTACTACTAAGGGGCATTATGATGAGCTTTACTACTACTGGGGGGCTATGGAGAACATGATTACTTGTATGGGCACTATGGGGCATTATTACTACTAAGTGTGCTCTGGCATAGAATTACGGTATTTCTATTAGTGGGATTTTGGGGGAGCACTGTTACAGGGGGGGGGGGGCACCTGGCACAGTATCAGCTTAGCACAATTATTTTTGTGGGACATTATGTTTATACTATTTATGTCCAGGACACTATTAACCGGGTGCAGTTATGTTTTTTACAACACTGTGTGCCAATAATTGTTGAAGGGGGCACTATCTGTGTGGTACTAGTATTTTCAGGGGGACAGTTTCTGCAGTATAGTATTGGTGAGCACAGTATTAGAGGTGGCAGGAAAGGTTGTTTAGAAGATGTGAAGATGATGGAAAAGTGGAAAACTAATGTCTGTTTGTCAATCTCTGCAGAGACGAGAGATGGCTGAAAAATCATAATGGCGGTCTTCTTCTGAATGAAGAAGATGAGGAAAGAGAATGTCTACATCAGAGGAGACATCACTGGATGTAACAGGTATGTGGCGCTATGTAGGAGAGGAGATTCTCTAGCTCCTCCCCCTGCCATTTGCAGAAGGAGGATTCAGAGCTGGGTAGCTATAAGCATGGCGAGGGCTGCAAATGGGGCAGGGGGCTTCAGCCTGGTTAAGACAGCTGAGGTGGGGCCATGGGCGGGTGGCGGATGTGGGGGGGAACCACAGGCCTCGAACAGGGTCCAGTGAGGGAGGAGAGGAGAGGAGATTCCTGGCTGTAGCCTGCTTTTGTCTATTGCAGGCATGCTCAACCTGCGGCCCTCCAGCTGTTGTAAAACTACAACTCCCACAATGCCCTGCTGTAGGCTGATAGCTGTAGGCTGTTCGGGCATGCTGGGAGTTGTAGTTTTAGCAACAGCTGGAGGGCTGCAGTTTGAGCATGTCTGGTCTATTGTATAATGTGAAGCAGGCAGTGCAGCCAGGGCATGAACCGCCCCCCACCCCCACCCCGCGCTCTGTATGATGCATAGAGTTGGGCTCCTCCACCTGGACCTACACACCTTTAATATCGCGCAGCATCTCCTCCACTCCTCTTCTGGCGCCTTCAGGCCTAGGAGGGAGGAAGTGAAACTGCAATAGATCCTGCCATGGAGCTACGTGGGGGGCAGTGTGTGAAACAGAACTTGGTGGTGATTCCAGTCACAGGGAGGGAAGAAGAAGAGTTTGAGTACAGGAGCTTTATGTCGGGGCCCTAAATATTGAGTACAGTTTGTCTACGGAGGATGAGGGTGAGACTCTTACCTTCATCCTCAACAATAGAATTTCAGCTGTACGGTGTTTGTTGGGAGTGGCCTATTATATGTAGCAGGGTCTTATAACAATGGGAGGGCCAAAATTTTTGCTCCGCATTTTTTTCTCCTCGGACACCCTCTAGCCAAAATTCCTGGGTGCTCCCCAGATAATGACCCCTATAGTGCCCCCAGTAGTTGCAATACCTCCCATAGCATCCCTAGTAGTTATAATGTCTCCATAGCACCAACGGTAGTTATAATAACCTTTATGGTGCCTCCAGTAGTAATACTGCCCCACATAGTTATAATGACTCCCATAGTACTCACAGTAGTTATAATGCCCCATATAGTCAGGGGCGTACATAGAAATCACTGGGCCCCATAGCAAGCATCTGAATTGGGCCCCCTAACCCCACCCACTATCCACCCCTGGCCCGTCCCACCTCCTGTCCTGGCTCCTCCCATGCCACACCCCCATTAAAGAATCCCTAATGCCCCCCAAAATGCCTGGGGGGAAGGAGTAGGAGAGCACACTGTCCACTATGAGCCTCCCAAACCCTTAATGCCCCCCAAAATGCTCAGGACAGTGTGCTTTCCTTCTACTTCTCTTCCATCTGGGCATTTTGGGGTAATGGGGGCATAAAGGGGGCTCATAGAGGATTCAGGGGGGAGGCTCATACAGGACTGAGTAGGAGGAAAGCAGACTGTCCTCTATGAGCCCCCCAAACCCTTAATGCCCCCCAAAATGCTCAGGACAGTGTGCTTTCCTTCTACTCCTCTCCCCCCTGGCATTTTGGGGGGCATTAAGGGGGTGAGGGGCTCATAGAGGACTCGGGGGGGGGGGGGGGGGAGAGGCTCATAGAGGACAGTGTGCTTTCCTCCTACTCTTCCCCGAACCTGAACATTTTGGGGTAATGGGGGCATTAGGGGGGCTCAGAGAGGATTATGGGGGGGCTCATACAGGAAAGAGTAGGAGGAAAGGCGGGACATCATATAAGGATTTGTTGGTCTGCGGGTATCTGTTACTTCTTTACAATATGCCCCCCTTGCCTGTCACTGCAGGGAGCTCGGCCCATATGCAGCATGTAGTACGCCATTACCCATGTGGAGAGTTCATGTATTAACTGTGCTCTTCAGATTAAACCCTAGGCTCTAGTATTATATGATCAGATGGTCATATAATACTAGAGCCTAGGGTTTCATCTGAAGAGCACAGTTAATACATGAACTCTCCACATGGGTAATGGCGTACTACATGCTGCATATGGGCCGAGCTCCCTGCAGTGACAGGCAAGGGGGGCACATTGTAAAGAAGTAACAGATATCACCCTGCTCCCCAGAGATTTGTAAACTAACACAGGCCTCAGGCAGCATAATATATAATATAGTCATAGTCAGAGTCAGCCGGGCCAGGCACTGCTGCAGGGAGTGCAGCCGGCAGTGACACGGCAGGACGAACGAACGGTACTTGTTCAACTTCTGAGTCTGAGTGACTTACTTCAGGCCAGCCAGCCAGGGACACAATCGCTTCAGAATCTTCCTCTTCATCTCCTTAGCTTATGCACCCTAGCGACGGCGAAGTTCGAGCCGATTCTCCCGCCCCCTTGCGCCACTGGCCAATCAGCAGCTGCCTCAACAGAATTGCCTTGTGCTGATTGGCCAGCGGCTCGAGCGCTACATGCAGGCTGGCTTGATCCTGATTCCGCGTCAGCAGACTGTCAGGATCAGGTCAGGAGGGTCTGGTCAGGATCAGGTCAAACAGGGGGGGGGCTTGGCGGCGATTGCGGAAGATGAATTCGGTCTGGAGAAAAGCAGCCGCATAGCCGGCTGCAGGTCATGAGTGGGCGGGGCCAAATAGTGTGGGCGGGGCCTTCTCTGCGCTACGGGCCCCCCAGTGCCGCGGGCCCCATAGCAGTGGCGTGGTCTGCCTCTATGGGCGGTACGCCACTGCATATAGTGCCCCCAGTAGTTACAATGTCATCTTTGGTGGCCCTGCAGTTATAATGCCCTCTATAGTGCCCTAGTAGTATGTCCCCCAAAGTGACAAAGAAAAGAAATCAAATATTCTCATGACTCTTTCTCCACGATGCCGCCTGTGATGCTGGGCATAGACCTCTTTCATCCTCTTTCTTAGTTGCCTGTGTCCTTGCACAGATGGTTGCGATTACATCATTGTGCTACCGGTACCATTGATAGGCTTCATAGGCTTCAGGCCTAGTGTCCTGTGGCCTATAAGAGTGAAGGGCAGAGACGGGAGCCAATATTCTAATAATATATATAAATAGTATCTTAACTGCATATTTTTAATACAGTAAAAGTTTGACAGATAGATATGCTTGGGAATGATGCTGGAGTTTTGGAGGGAAAATTTGAAGTCAATCAGCATGCACGATAATGTGATTTTCTGCGACAAACTACCAGATGTAATCCACAGGTAATATTTTCCATCTTTACTGAAGATATGACGTTATACCTGTCAATCCACTCTGTTTACCCAACACTTATCATTATTTCAGACACTTTTAATTCCATTTTTCATCCTAATCTATATTGATATATATATATGTGTGGGTGGTGTGTGGGGAGAACACCATTTAAGTTGTGTGGTGAGAACGCCACCTACTGGTAAGGTGTATGGTGGCAGACACACATATAAAGTTCAATTAAACTTCAAGCAGCTCTTAACAAAAATGTTGCCCCAGGCAATAATTATTTTGTGGGATAACCTCATTAATAAACTTCTGATGATAAACTTTATTCTGCTATTTTTATCTTGGCTGCATGAAGGGATGCATCGGATTTAGAGTTATGTAACAAAAAAAAGTAAATCTCTGACTCTATGAAGATATGTCTTAGCTTCTAGGATGGAAAAACTTTGCCAAGAAAAACAAAAATAACTTCCCTAATTTTTGCAGGTATGTGGAATTTTTGTAAAATCAGGAAAGTACCAGTACCTAAACATGCCTGGGAACATGTGTTTTTGTAGGTGAATCATCATGTGAGTGCAAGTAGAAAAATAAAGTGGTAAAGAATATCCATGGGGACTGGCTCGATCTACCAAAGGTAGATAAGGGAAGAATATAGCATCAATGCTGCACAACTGAGGTGAAAGTAAAACTTATTTATTCACCCATATATTCACAGCATGCCATCTTTTGGCATGATGGGCAGAAGTTTTGAACATGTGAATATATAGTTGAATAAATAAGCTTTGTTTTTGGAGTGGTGCCATTTTTTTTACATATGTATATTTGGTTTATCCATGTGTATTTTGGTAAGTATACAATGGGGAGACTTGGTAAACAAAGTGCGTCAGAATACTGGCACAATTTGTGTCAAAAACTGGCGTACTTGTACCACAATTAAAGCATACCTGAGTTTTCAAAAAACTGTTTGCATAATGTCTGTGCTTCTTTGTACAATCATAACTGTGAATGGACTTGTGTTTTTGGGCTTCCCTAAAGTCTATATTATTACTTGTTTCAGCTGCCCAGCTAGATGCATTTCACTCAGAAGCAGGGGTTGTATCCCTTCTGTTGAATCTGCCAGTACTCTATGCAGTCACCTCTCTTCCCTTACTTCCCACTATATATATTTTTTTTTGTCTAGGAAGTATAGAAAGTTGGGAAAGAAGGGAGAGACCAGACTTCCAGGCACATAGAAGCTCCTTTGCTTTTCAGAAGCAGTGCTTCTATCAAGCTCAGGAGCTCAGCTAGATCTTACACACCTCCATTTTCTGTGAAACATCTTCTAAATCTCTGTTTCAATGGACAGATCTGAAAACAATCACAGAATGGATTGATGATAGATAGATATATGATAGGAAGATAAATAATTGATAGAAATGAGATAGATATATGATATACCATCCATATACTGAACCTGGTTAACCCCTTTAAGTAAATGATTTGGGTATTTCATTAAATTCTTAATTCTCCTATGTGATATACTGTAGTTTAATTCACTTTCAGTCACACATTTTCCCCAGTGTATCTTTCAGAAAGGAAAATGTACAGTATATGTTAGTAGAGAGAGTAATTTTCCGCTCATGGAAACCTATGATTTTTTCATTGACAGATATATGTAGATAGTGGTCTAAAAGGTTAACATGTTGTTCTTTTCTGTTACAGTTCATTTATGGTTAAAATGTGCTAAAACAGATAAATGGCTATGCTGAAATGTATTCATGTTTCTGAATGGAAGGCAGCTGAAGCATATCCATGAGGAGATTATAATTATTTAAACGGCATTTCTATAAGATAGAAGCCATTCTTTCTGTCCCAGCAATGTCAATATTACTCTGAATGATCAAGTAACACGGATAGATCATATTGCATTTTTGAAGTAAGAAACGATAGACATGTATTTAAGTTGTTTGAATTATCCCTATTCTATAATAGTGCGGAGTGCTTCTCAAACAGCTCATATCATATTTGCGTGTTTACCTAGAACCACTTTATTATTTCATGTATAAGAACAGCAGAAAGCAGTTGTTTGCTATTAGAGCATTGTGTACACTGGGCTAGAATTAGCAGGAGCCTGGGAGCCACTGATGTTTGGACCTTTGAATCTTCATTTGAAAAAAATATATAAATATATATATATATAGCATTATTTTCCCCTTAGTGCTACCACACAGTATTAATGACCACATTGTGCCCCTCACAGTACTAATCCTCATGTTCTGTCCCCTCACAGTAGTTATGCCCACCTTGTGGCCCCTTCACAGTAGTTATGCTCACTTTTGTGTTCCCTCACAGTAGTTATGCCCACCTTGTGGCCCCTTCACCGTAGTTATGTCCATCTTTGTGCCCCCTTACAGTAGTTATGCCCACCTTGTGACCCCTTAACAGTAGTTATGCCCACTTTTGTTCCCCCTTATAATAGTTATGCCCACTTTTGTGCTCCTTCACACTAGTTATGTCCTCCTTCTGGCCCCTCACTGTAGTTATGCCCACCTTTGTGCCCCCTCACAGTAGTTATGCCCACTTTTGTGTCCGTTCCACAGTAGTTTTGTCCTCCTATGGCCCTTAGTGCCCTCTCTAGCTCCATGAAAAAAAACTAATATTTACCTGCTTCAGCCAGAAGCGCGATGTGCAGCGCCGGAGCTCAGCTGAACGGTGAAGCAAAGAGCGGACTGCTCCCTGCTTCACTATGGAAATGAACCCAGCCTCTTTGCCAGGGGCACATGCCCCATCTGCCCACCCCTCCCTGCTACACCCCTGATTTCATCTCCCTCTATGCACACAATACCAGAACAGGAAACTTCGGGCTTTTTTGATATAGCAAATGTCCTGTCAATGAGCAGTAAGGGGACAGGGAGATCTGGCTCACGTTCTGTACTGAGCA
Source organism: Bufo bufo (assembly GCF_905171765.1). Taxonomy (NCBI): domain Eukaryota; kingdom Metazoa; phylum Chordata; class Amphibia; order Anura; family Bufonidae; genus Bufo; species Bufo bufo. The sequence goes on from NC_053392.1 coordinate 254,731,962, forward strand.
GACTCTAGCAACACAGATTCTAGCGAAATGGCTGGGTCAATTTAAGTGACTGACCTAGCGTTTTTCTTAGAGTATCTATTCACCAGTGTTTTCTGCTGTCAGATAGGGCAGCATAAAACTGGTGACAGACTGCCTTGAAAGGGTTATTCCCATCTGGATATACAGCTGAAACTCGAAAAATTTGAATATTGTGCAAAAGTTCATTTATTTCAGTAATGCAACTTAACCCCTTAAGGACGCAGGGCGTATCGGTACGCCCTATTTCCCGAGTCCTTAAGGACTCAGGGCGTACCGGTACGTCCTAACTTGAACTCAGTATTCCGGCGCCCGAGGGGTTAAACGGAACGGGATTTCGGCTGAAATCCTTCAGCCGGCATCCTGTGACAATGCCAGGGGGGGTCATGTGACCCCCCCGTGTCGGCGATCGCAGCAAACCGCAGGTCAATTCAGACCTGCGGTTTGCTGCGCTTTTTGCAGTTTCTGATGCCCGCGGTCCCTGACCGCGGGGATCAGAAACTTTTGAGTGCCTATAATCAATATTTTTCACCCCCCCCCTGCACCCCTGCACGATTTTATGCCGGCGGGTGGTGCGGGGGGGGGGGTGTCGCATGCGGTGGGGGCGGTGCGGGAGGCGGGCGGTGCGGCAGGCGGGATCGCGATCCCCCGCCTCCCCATGAATGATCGTTGGCTTCTAGTGGTTATACCAGGGTGCCAGCACATTGCTGGCACCCTGGTATAAACAGCTGACATCTGTGCAGATGTCAGCCGTTTAACCCTTTCCATACCGCGGTCCGTACGGACCACTGTATGGAAAAAGTTAACTGTCGTCGGTCAGGGAGCTCCCTCCCTCTCCATCGGGGGGCTGCTGTGCCTTTGCAGCCCCCCAATGGAGAGGGAGAGAGCCCCCAGAGAGCCCCCCTCAGCCCTGTGCTTACCCTTCCCCGTCTGCGAAGTTCTGAGCAGACGGGGAGGGTTCCCATGGCAACAGGACGCCTGCTCAGGCGTCCTGCTGTCCATGGTGCTGAACAGATCTGTGCTAAAAGCATAGATCTGTTCAGTGTAAGTAAAATACAGTACAGAACAATATATATTGTACTGTACTGTATTATACAGACATCAGACCCACTGGATCTTCCAGAACCAAGTGGGTCTGGGTCAAAAAAAAAGTTAAAAAAAGTGAAAAAAGTTAAGATAAAAAAAAAAAACATTCATCACTGAATAAAAATTAAAAAAATAAAATACACTACACATATTAGGTATCGCCGCGTCCGTAACGACCTGATCTATAAAACGGTCATGTTACTTTCCCCGCACGGTGAACACCATAAAAATAAAAAAATAAAAACTATGAGAAAATTGAAATTTTGCCCACCTTACTTCCCAAAAAAGGTAATAAAAGTGATCAAAAAAGTCACATGTACGCCAAAATAGTACCAATCAAACCGTCATCTCATCCCGCAAAAATCATACCTTACCCAAGATAATCGCCCAAAAACTGAAAAAACTATGGCTCTCAGACTAAAGAAACACTAAAACATGATTTCTTTTGTTTCAAAAATGAAATCATTGTGTAAAACTTACATAAATAAAAATAAAGTATACATATTAGGTATCGCCGCGTCCGTATCGACCGGCTCTATAAGAATATCACATGATCTAACCCCTCAGGTGACCACCGTAAAAAATAAAAAATAAAAACGGTTTAAAAAAAGCCATTTTTTGTCATCTTACGTCACAAAAAGTGTAATAACAAGCGATCAAAAAGTCATATGCACCCCAAAATAGTGCCAATTAAACCGTCATCTCATCCCGCAAAAAATGAGACCCTACTCAAGATAATCGCCCAAAAACTGAAAAAAACTATGGCTCTTAGACTATGGAGACACTAAAACTTTTTTTGGTTTTAAAAATGAAGTTATTGTATAAAACTTACATAAATAAAAAAAAGGTATACATATTAGGTATCACCGCGTCCGTGACAACCTGCTCTATAAAATTACCACATGATCTAACCTGTCAGATGAATGTTGTAAATAACAAAAAAAAAAAAACGTGCCAAAAAAGCTATTTCTTGTTACCTTGCCGCACAAAAAGTGTAATATAGAGCAACCAAAAATCATATGTACCCTAAACTAGTACCAACAAAGCTGCCACCTTATTCCGTACTTTCTAAAATGGGGTCACTTTTTTGGAGTTTCTACTCTAGGGGTGCATCAGGGGGGCTTCAAATGGGACATGGTGTCAAAAAAACCAGTCCAGCAAAACCTGCCTTCCAAAAACCGTATGGCATTCCTTTCCTTCTGCGCCCTGCCGTGTGCCCGTACAGCGGTTTACGACCACATATAGGGTGTTTCTGTAAACTACAGAATAAGGGCCATAAATAATGAGTTTTGTTTGGCTGTTAACCCTTGCTTTGTTACTGGAAAAAAAATATTAAAATGGAAAATCTGCCAAAAAAGTGAAATTTTGAAATTGTATCTCTATTTTCCATTAAATCTTGTGCAACACCTAAAGGGTTAACAAAGTTTGTAAAATCAGTTTTGAATACCTTAAGGGGTGTAGTTTCTTAGATGGGGTCACTTTTATTGAGTTTCTACTCTAGGGGTGCATCAGGGGGGCTTCAAATGGGACATGGTGTCAAAAAAACAGTCCAGCAAAATCTGGCTTCCAAAAACCATACGGCGCACCTTTCACTCTACGCCCCGCTGTGTGGCCGTACAGTAGTTTACGGCCACATATGGGGTGTTTCTGTAAACGGCAGAGTCAGGGCAATAAAGATACAGTCTTGTTTGGCTGTTAACCCTTGCTTTGTTAGTGGAAAAAATGGGTTAAAATGGAAAATTAGGCAAAAAAATGAAATTCTCAAATTTCATCCCCATTTGCCAATAACTCTTGTGCAATACCTAAAGGGTTAACGAAGCTTGTAAAATTAGTTTTGAATACCTTGAGGGGTGTAGTTTATAGAATGGGGTCATTTTTGGGCGGTTTCTATTATGTAAGCCTCGCAAAGTGACTTCAGACCTGTAGTGGTCCCTAAAAATTTGGTTTTTGTAAATTTCTGAAAAATTTCAAGATTTGCTTCTAAACTTCTAAGCCTTATAACATCCCCAAAAAATAAAATATCAATCCCAAAATGCTACAAACATGAAGTAGACATATGGGGAATGTAAAGTCATCAAAATTTTTGGGGGTATTACTATGTATTACAGAAGTAGAGAAACTGAAACTTTGAAATTTGCAAATTTTTCAAAATTTTTGGTAAATATGGTATTTTTTTATGCAAAAAAATTAACTTTTTTGACCCAATTTTAGCAGTGTCATGAAGTACAATATGTGACGAAAAAACTATCTCAGAACGGCCTGGATAAGTCAAAGCGTTTTAAAGTTATCAGCACTTAAAGTGACACTGGTCAGATTTGCAAAAAATGGCCAAGTCCTTAAGGTGAAATAGGGCTGAGTCCTTAAGGGGTTAAAGGGGTTCTGCACTTTGTTTTAACTGATGATCTATCCTCTGGATAGATCATCAGCATCTGATCGGCGTGGGTCCGACACCCGGGAGATTTGAGAAGACAGCGGCGATATATCGGCGCCGCAGCCTTCTCACTGTTTACCTCTGGCCCACTGACGTCACGACTAGTATCAACTAGCGTGGGCGGGGCTAAGCTCTGTTCACTTGAATGGACGTCACTCGGCCAGCGGTAAACAGTGAGAAGGCCGCATCGCTGCTGGAGCGCCGCTGCCTTCTCAAACAGGTGATCGGCGGGGGTACCGGGTGTCGGACCCCCGTCAATCAGATGCTGATGATCTATCCAGAGGATAGATCATCAGTTAAAACAAACTGCAGAACCCCTTTAAAATTCGAATTTTGTGAAAAGGTTCAATATTCGAGGCTCAAAGTGTCACAGTCTAGTCAGCTAATTAATCCATACCCCCTGAGCAAAGGGGACCTGAGAATGTGACTTTGGGGTTTCATAAGCTGTAAGCCGTAATCATCCAAATTATAACAAATAAAGGCTTGACATATCTCGCTTTGCATGTAATGAGTCTCTCATATGTTAGCTTCACCTTTTAAGTTGCATTACTGAAATAAATGAACTTTGCACGATATTCAAATTTTTTGAGTTTCACACTTCCACAGGATATGTCATAAATGCTCAATAGATGCTGATCCCACCTGTGAAACCAGTACCCTTCCCAAACACAGGGCTCCGTTTTATGGCCGCTGTGAGTGGAGAGCTGGTGTGCATGCTCAGCTCTCCCTTTTCAGTTCCATAGGTTGCAAATGCCGTAATGTCCACATATATATATACCTGTTTAAGTCTTGTCCCCATGTTCACATATAGGGGACCTTTTCAGTAGTGTGAGTAATTTGTAAATCCATGAAATTAAGATTTTCTGACCAAAAAAATTACACGCACAAGCAGTAATAGTGGTAACATCAACTTCTGGGAATGCTGAAGATAAGAACATATTTGGCTACACTGGTGTACTTCAGTTTAATAATCTATGAATAAATCAAAAATTAAAGAGCCACTTGTTGAGATACTAATCTTAAAGGGGTTGTCTCACTTTTTCCCATCACATTATACACTGCTCACTTCCAGAGGTTACGACCACCCTTAAATCCAGCAGCAGTGGTCGTGCTTGCACACTATAGGAAAAAGCATCAGCCTCTCTGGTGCCTGGGACTGTGGCAGCAGTGTATAATGTGATGGGGAAATTAATCAAGCCAGTAAAGGAGGCAGTATGGACAATAACAATACATTAGTAAGTGTCTTGTATTAACTTTCTCTACATGATAAATGACAACCCCTTTAAATACCTAAAGTTTAGAAAAAGGGGTAACATGTATGCACATTTAGAAAACAGATTTTTGTTACTAGATGAATGATTTACCAAATATTACAAATTTAAAAGGGTTTTACCAAACAGCAAGTCACTACAAAGAGAGGATCTCCTTCTGGTAAGGATCATGTTTGGTTCAAGGCGCCTCCTTTGGGATTGTAGTCCCTGTGGGACCTGCCTTTCTTGTAATAACATAGAATGGCAATGAATTTTGCTAATACAGATGGATAAAGGGATTTTCATGTCATGCATTGTATATCATGCAGCGTTGCTCATGTGATTTGTTCTTTGGCATCCGAATTTGTACATGCGTGAGAAATCATTTAGACTAAATTCTCCTTGCAAAGGAAGAAAGAAATACGAGCTTCCTGATACCTGTACAGACATTTTAAATGACATCATGGGTGTAATCCAAAATTCCTTAGAGTTGAAGGAACAAATACGTAGAAACATTAGTGATTGAGGTTTCAAAGAAGCAACGTGAGTGTAAATGGAATGTGACTTTGGGAATCACGACAACTACCGCATAGTTTTCCAATTTATTTCATCTGTAAATCCTATACAGGAATATCCATTGCAAGGGTTTTCCAGAGATTTAAATCCTGATGACCTATCTTCTGGATAGGTCATCAGTATCTGATTGGTGGGGGTCCGACACCTGGGACCCCCGCTGATCAGCTGTTTGAGAAGGCGTCTGTGAGCGCTGTGGCCTTCTCCCTGCTCACCAAGCACAGCGCCGTACATTGTATAGCGGCTGTTCTTGGTATCGTGCTCAACTCCATTCACATCAGTGGGGCTGAGCTGCGTCAAGGCTATGTGACTGATGAATGTGTTGTCACTCGGCCTAGGGAAAGCAGCAAGAAGGCTGCGGCACTACTGTAAGCGCTTCTGCCTTGTCAAACACCTAATCGGCGGGGATCCAGGGTGTCGGACCCCCACCTATCAGATACCGATGACTTATCCAGAGGACAGGTCATCAGTATTTAAGTCTCAGAAAACCCCTTTAAGCCTTAGATGATTTCATTGTCGACTTTTATATTTTAATTTTCTGTAATTTGTAATTTGATGCTGCAATGATTATAGTAGGTATGAGTACTTAAATTTTATGTGACAGACAGCATCATGCAGGCTTTTGTTTAAGGGTGCTAGAGACCCCTGGGGAAATAATCTAGCGAGGACCCCACATAATTTATTTTATCAGGTAAACATATCTCACAAAAAAGGGGTAATTTCAAACCTAATATACTGTATGTAGGCAGACATTTGTTGTGCGCTACTTTACATTACATTGGGGCTGTACTTGTACTGAGCTGTATGTAATGTAAAACAGTGGACTGCACAACACAACAGTGGACTGCACAACACAACAGTGGACTGCACAACACAACAGTGGACTGCATAACACATCAGTGGACTGCACAACACATCAGTGGACTGCAGAACACAACAGTGGACTGCACAACACATCAGTGGACTGCAGAACACAACAGTAGACTGCATAACACATCAGTGGACTGCATAACACAACAGTGGACTGCACAACACAACAGTGGACTGCATAACACAACAGTGGACTGCACAACACAACAGTGGACTGCACAACACAACAGTGGACTGCATAACACAACAGTGGACTGCATAACACAACAGTGGACTGCATAACACATCAGTGGACTGCACAACACAACAGTGGACTGCACAACACAACAGTGGACTGCATAACACAACAGTGGACTGCACAACACAACAGTGGACTGCAGAACACAACAGTGGACTGCACAACACAACAGTGGACTGCATAACACAACAGTGGACTGCATAACACAACAGTGGACTGCATAACACAACAGTGGACTGCATAACACATCAGTGGACTGTACAACACATCAGTGGACTGCATAACACATCAGTGGACTGCACAACACATCAGTGGACTGCAGAACACAACAGTGGACTGCATAACACAACAGTGGACTGCACAACACATCAGTGGACTGCATAACACATCAGTGGACTGCACAACACATCAGTGGACTGCACAACACATCAGTGGACTGCACAACACATCAGTGGACTGCAGAACACAACAGTGGACTGCATAACACAACAGTGGACTGCATATATTCCAGATTCTCAGCAAGTTTTTATAGCGGCTAGTCTGTATATATATGCATTTGCTAAGACCCTATAGAGACATGTTCTAAGCTGAGTATAATGCATTTCTGTGCAGAAGGTAGCCTAAATAGAAACTGACAAATACTATTCTTGTACAGTATACACTGTAGAATACCACCATATAGTGGTCATATTCCAGTTCTACAGAGAAAGTCTGCAGAGCAGTGTTCAGATGCAGTCACAGGTAGAATACATTCAGTATTTGCTGCCACCTGATTTCTTCAATTGTTGCTATTTGGAACATATGAATGATTCAGATCATTCAACTACTTAAAATATTAGATGAAGGCAACACAAGTAAATACAAGATGCAGCTTTTTAACCCCTTAAATACCACTGATACTGGTTTCTAGAGATGAGCGAATTTCAGGTTATGAAATTCGTTCACGCCTTGTTTACTGGTAAAAGGTGAATTGCATTATGGATTCCGTTACCACGGACCATAATACAATTCTATGACGGAATGAATAACAGAATGCCTTTAGAGGCATTACATTATTCATTTCGTCATAATAGAAGTCTATGGGCTGCAAAACAGATCCCTCCGGTTTCCGTTATGCAGGAGACGAATTCGTCATTAACTCCATTGAAAGTCAATGGGAGACGGATCCGTTTTCTATTGTGCCAGATTGTGTCAGAGAAAACAGATCCGTCCCCATTGACTTACATTGTGTGCCAGGACTGATCCGTTTTCTCTGACACAATCTGGCACAATAGAAAACGGATCCGTCTCCCATTGACTTTCAATGGAGTTCATGACGGCTATGTGACAGATAATACAATCGGATCCGTCATTAACTCCATTAAAAGTCAATGGGAGACGGATCCGTTTTCTATTGTGCCAGATTGTGTCAGAGAAAACAGATCCGTCCCCATTGACTTACATTGTGTGCCAGGACTGATCCGTTTTCTCTGACACAATCTGGCACAATAGAAAACGGATCCGTCTCCCATTGACTTTTAATGGAGTTAATGACGGATCCGTCTTGGCTATGTTACAGATAATAACGGATCCGTACATGACAGATGCATGCGGTTGTATTATTGTAACGGATCCATTTTTGCAGATCCATGACGGATCCGCCCAAAATGCGAGTGTGAAAGTAACCTTACAGAGTAATATGTGTGTAGCAAAAACAGTTGGAGCATACAAACTCCATGCAGCTGCTGTGTAGGGGCGTATGACCAACACAAGATTTCTTTCCAGGTAGCAAGGGATGTGTATACCAAGTTTTGTTGAAATCGATGGTTGCGTTTTTGAGTGATCGCGGAACACACATACATACTGTATATACGTGTTGGATTGTAGTAATTGGGTAGTAGGTAAGGAATTAGGCAATATACACATATATACGGTGGATATAAAAGGATATACGGTGGATATAAAAGGTCTATACACCCCTGTTAAAATGTCAGCTTTCTGTGATGTAAAAAAAATGAGACAAAGATAAATCATTTCAGAACTTTTTCCACCTTTAATGTGACCTATAAACTGTACAACTCAATTGAAAAACAAACTGAAGATTTGCCCACTCTTTGCCAAGATTGCGAGGGCATCTCCTGTGCACAGCCCTCTTTAGATCTTCCCACAGATTTTCAATCAGATTCAGGTCTGGGCTATGGCTGGGCCATTCCAAAACTTTAATCTTCTTCTGGTGAAGCCATTCCTTTATTGAATTGGATGTATGCTTTGGGTCGTTGTCAAGCTGAAAGATGAAGTTCCTCTTCGTGTTCAGCTTTCTAGCAGAGGCCTGAAGGTTTGTGCCAATATTGACTGGTATTTGGAACTGTTGATAATTCCCTCTAGCTTAACTAAGGCCCCAGTTCCAGCTGAAGAGAAACAGCCCCTTGGCATGATGCTGCCACCACCATGCTTCACTGTGGGTATGGTGTTCTTTTGGTGATGTGCAGTGTTGTTTTTGCGCCAAACATATCTTTTGGAAATATGGCCAAAAAGTTCAACCTTGGTTTTATCAGACCATAAGGGCTGTTTCACACGAGCGGATGCCGTGCGTGACATCCGCTCCGTGAATGACAGCCAAGACCCGATGCAGACAGCAGAAGCACGGAGCATTAACATGATTGATAATGCTCCGTGCCTCTCTGTGATCTCTTTACTACGAAATCAGAGTGACAACTTTATCTCACTGTGATTTTGTAGTAAAGAGATCACAGAGAGGCACGGAGCATTATCAATCATGTTAATGCTCCGTGCTTCTGCTGTCCGCATCGGGTCTTGGCTGTCATTCACGCAGCGGATGTCACGCACGGCATCCGCTCGTGTGAAACAGCCCTAACTCCTTTTCCCACATGCTTTTGGGAGACTTCAGATGTGTTTTTGCAAAATGTAGCCTGGCTTGGATGTTTTTCTTTGTAAGAAAAGGCTTTCGTCTTGCCATTCTACCCCATAGCCCAGACATATGAAGAATACGGGAGATTGTTGTCACATGTACCACACAGCCAGTACTTGCCAGATATTCCTGCAGCTCCTTTAATGGTGCTGTAGGCCTCTTGGTAGCCTCCCAGACCAGTTGTCTTCTTGTCTTTTCATCAATTTTGGAGGGACGTCCAGTTCTTGGTAATGTCACTGTTGTGCCATATTTTCTCCACTTGATGATCACTGTGTTCCATGGTATATCTAATGCCTTGGAAATTCTTTTATACCCTTCTCCTGACTGATACCTTTTAACAATGAGATCCCTCTGATGCTTTGGAAGCTCTCTGTGGACCATGGCTTTTGCTGTGGGATGCGACTAAGAAAATTTCAGGAAAGACCAACTAGAGAAGCTGAAATTTATTTGGGCTTAATCAGAGGCACTTTAAATGACGGCAGGTGTATGCCGACTCCTATTTAACATGATTTTGAATGTGATTGCTTAATTCTGAACACAGCTACATCCCCAGTTATAAGAGGGTGTGCACACTTATGCAACCACATTATTTTAGTTTTTTTTGTTTTCTTCCCTCTACCTAAAAGATTTCAGTTTGTTTTTCTATTGAGTGGTATAGTTTATAGGTCACATTAAAGGTGGAAAAAGTTCTGAAATGATTTATCTTTGTCTCCTTTCATTACAGCACATAAACCTGACATTTTAACAGGGGTGTGTAGACTTTTTATATCCACTGTAGCTATTAGATCTCCCCTCAGTCGTCTTTTTCTAAAGTGAATAACCCTAATTTTGATAATCTTTCAGGGTACTGTACTCCACCCATTCCATTTATTACTTTAGTTGCTCTCCTCTGAACCCTCTCCAGCTCTGCTATATCTGCCTTGTTCACAGGAGCCCAGAACTGTACACAGTACTCCATGTGTGGTCTGACTAGTGATTTGTAAAGTGGAAGGACTATGTTCTCATCACGGGCAGCTATGCCCCTTTTGATGCAACCCATTATCTTATTGGCCTTGGCAGCAGCTGCCTGACACTGGTTTCTACAGCTTAGTTGGCTGTTCACTAAAATTCCTAGGTCCTTTTCCATGTCAGTGTTACCCAGTGTTTTACCATTTAGTATGTACGTGTGATTTGCATTATTCCTTTCCATGTGCATAACCTTACATTTGTCAGTTTTTATATCCACTGTATATATACACACACACACATATATATATATATATATATATATATATAAAAAAAGAAAATAATGGCGGCACTGGAAGAAAACACAAGGAGGGTGCTATGTCCAGGGATGTAGCAGCTTACCCCTTCAATAGGAGATGAAAAAACGGACAGCACTCCAAGTAAAAGCTAGTGGTGTTTATTCACCCATGTGGATGGCAATGTTTCAGCTCATACAAGAGCCTTTTTCAAGCAATGAACACAATACAAAAAGGGGTATATATAGGCCAACCCCAATGACATCACAGTGTAATCAATTAACAACCAAGTACAATAAAGTGCAAATAGTGCATATGCAATAAGTATAAGTATAAATATAGCAATGTAAAATGCAAAGATAAATCAATAGTATATATCAAATACATTGTATAATGAATGCATAATAGCAAAAAGGTGCATAAAGATAAATTGAATAATTAATACATATCAGGTGTATAATAAAGTGTATATTAAGTGGGAGGGACAAAACGATGCTGCCAAAGGGAGGAGGAGCGATGACATACCCGGTGTCGCCATCCGTGCTACACATGTCGAACACTGCCACGTCCGGCGTTCAGATGGATGCAGTGCGCAGGCGCCAAGTCACGTGAGGAGCCAGATGTAACTTCCTCAAATGACGTAGCCAGAGCATGCGCATAAGTGTAAAAAGCTATATCGGCCATCTTGGAAGTGGTAAAAACCTCAAATAGGGAAAGAGCGCACACAATAGACCGCATCAATGACGCGATGTAGTGTAATATCCTCACAAGTAATGGTGAGAATGTGCGCAAGATGACTATAGAGGAACACTTAAATCAAAAAGGGGGGAAGATAAATGATATTAATCACTATGTGTGCGCATAGCCTGATAATGAACAGAGTAGCGCAAAACGGAAATAATGCCGTTTACCTAGTTATGTATGTATAAGGGACAGAGAAGATAATGCATACAGGAGATGCAACTTATCTCACAAATGTGCCAGTTGAAGCAATATGCCAAGCAACAAAATGTTGCGGGCATGCCACAAAAAGGCCCACAGTTCCCAATGAACACACATTAGATACTGGACACATAATGAATAGCGTAATGTACCAAGTATGAAAAAAGTATGAAAAAAAGTGTAACCAAAGCAAAAAACAACATAAACACTGCATGGAAGCATGTAGGCAAATACGGGACCCATCGGGAACGTTTCACTTCTCCATCCCACAGCATCATTCTTGTCTGTGAAAAAAATAAATGAATAAAATTAAGAAACTGGCTTAATAGTGTTCATAGTACACTATGTATCATCAGAAGGTAGACACATATTGCACACATAACAATTGCGGGGCAAACCACTCCTCTAAACATATATCCCCGGATTGTAATCCGCATTAAGCCCATTGGGTCTCAAGCTGTTGAGGGTATGGATCCAAAAAAGCTCTCTTTTTCTGAGGATCAACACCCTGTTGCCCCCACGTCTAGGCATGGGAATGTGGTCAATGGCCCAACATTTAAGATCTCTTTCGGAGTGTTGAAGCTCCGTGAAATGTTTGGCAACAGGGAGGTCCTTTCTTTTTTTGCGTATGGACAATCGATGATTGTTCAACCGCGTTCTAAGATCCGTCGACGTTTCACCCACATATAAAAATTTACACGGACAAATCAAAACATAAATTACAAAGTTGGAATTGCAAGTAAGGTGAAATCGAATTGGGTAAGAAACTCCAGTGGTGGGATGGACAAAGGTAGAACCCCTACCCATGTATTTGCAGTCAATACAACATAAACAGGGGAAACTACCCTTGCCATGTGTAGTTAAGGAGGTCTGAACAGACTTGGACCTAGGTCCAATGTCTACTCTGACAAGTTAGTCACGCAGATTTCTGGATCGGCAGAAAGAGAAGAGGGGAGGGGATCTAAATTCTAAGATCTCGCTATGGCAACCACCCAGAATCCCCCAATGTCGCTTGATGATGCGATTAATGGCCTCACTTTTCTCCGTATATTTAGAGATGAAGGGTATCCGATTGATGGACCTATCGGACACTCTCCTCTCCAAAGTGCTACACTACGGACCTTTTGTATGTGAGAATCAAGGAGCTGGGTGGGATACCCCCTATTCTGAAATTCTGAAATTTCCTGGACATGTTGTCCAAAGCCAGGTCAACTTGTTCAGGTTCAGAAACAATGCGTTTCACCCTAAGGAACTGAGAAAAAGGCAAATATTTAAGCATACTTCGGGGATGCCCACTATTGAAGCAAAGGAGGGTGTTCTTATCCGTGGGCTTAGTGTATAACCGTGTATGCAGCTTACCCTGATTGTAAATGACCGTGGTATCTAAGAACTGTAATTCAGTCTCAGAGTGGACCAAGGTGAATTGAAGGTCCCTATTGACACTATTGAGAAACCGGTGAAAATCATCAAGTTGGGCAACACTACCTGTCCATATGAGGAAGATGTCGTCGATGTATCTCCACCACCGCAGCAAATAGCTGCGGTGGTGTCTCACATGGACGACATCTTCCTCAAAGCACCTCATAAAGATATTTGCATACGTAGGTGCTACGTTAGAGCCCATAGCCACGCCCCTTTGTTGTTGAAAAAACGTGTCCTGAAAAAGGAAATACCGTATATACTCGAGTATAAGACAAGTTTTTTGGCACATATTTTTGTGCTCAAAAAGCCCCCTCGTCTTATACTCGAGTCTAGGTCTGTATTATGGCAACTTACATTGCCATAATACAGACCAACAGTGGCGTAGCTATAGGGGTCTCAACGGTCGCAATTGCGACCGGGCCCCTAAGTCAGGGGGGCCCCCCAGGAGATAATGAGTAAAGCCCTGGATTATTTATTTGGATATCTTACTTTGTCTTAGCTCCGGTAATAGCAGGCAGTGCGGGGGGCGGCGCTCACTCATTGACGTCACTCGCCTGCGCCGCCCAGTGGGAGGCGCAGGCTCGTGACGTCAGTGAGTGAGCGCCGCCCCCCACCACTGCCTGCTATTACCGGAGCTAAGACAAAGTAAGATATCCAAATAAGGCTACTTTCACACTAGCGTTCGGGGCTCCGCTTGTGAGTTCCGTTTGAAGGCTCTCACAAGCGGCCCCGAACGGATCCGTCCAGCCCTAATGCATTCTGAGTGGATGCGGATCCGCTCAGAATGCATCAGTCTGGCACCGTTTGTCCTCCGCTCCGCTCAGCAGGCGGACACCTGAACGCAGCTTGCAGCGTTCGGGTGTCCGCCTGGCCGTGCGGAGGCAAACGGATCCGTCCAGACTTACAATGTAAGTCAATGGGGACGGATCCGTTTGAAGTTGACACAATATGGCTCAATTTTCAAACGGATCCGTCCCCCATTGACTTTCAATGTAAAGTCAAAACGGATCCGTTTGCATTATCATGAACAAAAAAATAAATAAAAAAAAATGTATTTATTTTTTGTTCATGGTAATGCAAACGGATCCGTTTGCATTATAGGAGCGGATCCGTCTGTGCAGATACCAGACGGATCCGCACCTAACGCAGGTGTGAAAGTAGCCTAATCCGAGTAAAGAGCTCAGCAATGAGCAATGATTAAAGTTAAAGTAGTTACTGATTAGTTTATAAATATACTGTTGTGAGCGTCGGGGAGGGAGATCTGTGGATGGCACTGTAGGGGGATCTGTGGATGGCACTGTTTAGGGGGGATCTGTGGATGGCACTGTTTAGGGGGGAGATCTGTGGATGGCTCCCTGTATTTAATGCAGAGTGTGTGTGTATATAATGCACACACTGCATTAAATACAGGGAGTCAGAGTCAGACTCCCATCAATCTGAGTCACCCTCCTGCAGATGTGTGTATATAATGTAGAGTGTGTGCATTATATACACCTACACTCTGCATTATAGCTGCATTTCCCACCCTAGTCTTATACTCGAGTCAATAATTTTTCCCATTTTTTTGGGGTAAAATTAGGTGCTCGGCTTATATTCGGGTCGGCTTATACTCGAGTATATACGGTAGTTGTGTCTTAAGATAATCTGTAATAGATCAATAATAAACTCTTGTATGAGCTGAAACGTTGCCATCCACATGGGTGAATAAACACCACTAGCTTTTACTTGGAGTGCTGTCCGTTTTTTCATCTCCTAATGACGGGGTAAGCTGCTACATCCCTGGACATAGCACCCTCCTTGTGTTTTCTTCCAGTGCCGCCATTATTTTCTTTTTTTCATATCGCTTGGGTGGCTGAGCACGGATTTTTTACCTTTGTACTGTGAATATTGTCCGTTGACATTTCACTATGACGGACATTGATTTCCCATGTGGCTCTATGTACTCCCAGGAGGAGACCGATCGCATATTGCATGACATTGGGGGAGATGCTGCTTTTTTAAACACCCCCTCTATCCATGAGCTCAAAAAGAAGTTTGAGTTTCTGTCAAAAAAGACGGCTTCACTACGACTACACATGACCACACTTGGTGAATATTTCAAAATGCAGAGAATTCCCCGTGGCATGAGGTCCAATTTGAGACCTAAATTATTCTCACATAATGCATCATTTTGCAAGAAGTTTGAAATGCTATCCAATCGGTATTCACTTGATTTTATCCTGTTAAATAGTATTTGCAACAGGAATTATCCACCATTGCCAATGATACGGCTGAGATTGACCTCACATTACGGACATCCTTGTCCACTGAGGAATATGCATTGTTCAGCGACAACATATTGGCTCATGTGGCACGTGCCAAAACCGAATTGGAGAAAGGCAAAAGGTCTAAATGGAATCGTGACTCCGATGACTACAAAAGGGATGCGGTTTACACTTGGCAGTCTGATACTATGAATTCCAACTACAAAGATCCAAGAAAGAGAAAAAGGAATACACCGGCTACTTCTACAGCATCTACTCCTTTTTTAGGGAACAATGTGGACGCACAAAGAAAAGACGAGGTCGAACCAGGAGAGGGGGTCGCAGACACCGTAGAACCAACTGTGTCCAGAATCAACAAAACCAGAGCTCAGACCAGCAAATCTCTGATGAACAAGAGGAAGTGACTGTCATCAACTTATCCAGTAGGATGCTCACTCCAGCACAAGTGAGTGTTCTCAATAGAGGACTTTCTTTTTGTCCCATGTCTTCCCCTAACTGGTTTGATCTGGATTCAGATCTATCTGCATTTTTTCGCAGAATCAAGGTAAAAGTATGGTTCAACACTAGGGCACGGATCGCGGCGCCTCAGGCTAGCGAGTTCTCCCTGAGACGCCTCGATCTGTCCATTAAGAGCCATTTTACCCCCATTGTCAATGAGGCCTCTGTTGATGCATTTATTACTGCTGTTACATCTGACATAACCACATATAAACTGAGATGCAGGGATCATGTTTTTAAACATCCCAATCTTTCCAAGGTGGAGGTTGAGGCACTTGACCAACTTAGACAGGACCCTTCTTTGACAATTAAACCTGCGGACAAGGGTGGCGCTGTCATCGTCATGGACACCAGTAAATATATTAGTGAGATTCTACGTCAACTGGATGACAAGGATGTTTATTCGGTCCTTCAGACTGACCCCAAATTTGGGATAGCTAGACTTATCAGGGAATGTTTGGCTGATGCCATGTTGGCTGGCACTATTGATGATGACTTGTGCACTTTTCTTACTGTTGACCATCCGGTCACACCTGTTCTGTATGTTCTTCCCAAAGTACACAAGTCTCTTAAGGATCCGCCCGGACGCCCTATTGTGTCCGGTTCGGACTCCATCTTTAGTTGCATCGCCATCTTTCTTGATAAAGTCTTGCACGATTTTGCTACAGGGGCTGAGTCGTATATACAGGATACGACTGATTTCCTGTGTAGGCTGGACAAGATTGATTTTACTGGTGTCCATGAGGTCCACCTGGCATCTTTCGATGTCACCTCGTTATATACCTCGATTGATCACGATTTGGGTATTGGTGCCATTGAACGTATGTTGGGTTCTTCATCTTACTCCACGGCTGCTAGACAGTTTATTATTGATCTATTACAGATTATCTTAAGACACAACTATTTCCTTTTTCAGGACACGTTTTTTCAACAACAAAGGGGCGTGGCCATGGGCTCTAACGTAGCACCTACGTATGCAAATATCTTTATGAGGTGCTTTGAGGAAGATGTCGTCCATGTATCACACCACCGCAGCCATTTGCTGCGGTGGTGGAGATACATCGACGACATCTTCCTCATATGGACAGGTAGTGTTGCCCAACTTGATGATTTTCACCGGTTTCTCAATAGTGTCAATAGGGACCTTCAATTCACCTTGGTCCACTCTGAGACTGAATTACAGTTCTTAGATACCACGGTCATTTACAATCAGGGTAAGCTGCATACACGGTTATACACTAAGCCCACGGATAAGATATTTGCCTTTTTCTCAGTTCCTTAGGGTGAAACGCATTGTTTCTGAACCTGAACAAGTTGACCTGGCTTTGGACAACATGTCCAGAAAATTTCTGAATAGGGGGTATCCCACCCAGCTCCTTGATTCTCACATACAAAAAGTTCCGTAGTGTAGACAGGAGTAGCACTTTGGAGAGGAGAGTGCCCGATAGGTCCATCAATCGGATACCCTTCATCTCTAAATATACGGAGAAAAGTGAGGCCATTAATCGCATCATCAAGCGACATTGGGGGATTCTGGGTGGTTGCCATAGCGAGATCTTAGAATTTAGATCCCCTCCCCTCTTCTCTTTCTGCCGATCCAGAAATCTGCGTGACCAACTTGTCAGAGCAGACATTGGACCTAGGTCCAAGTCTGTTCAGACCTCCTTAACTACACATGGCAAGGGTAGTTTCCCCTGTTTATGTTGTATTGACTGCAAATATATGGGTAGGGGTTCTACCTTTGTCCATCCCACCACTGGAGTTTCTTACCCAATTCGATTTCACCTTACTTGCAATTCCAACTTTGTAATTTATGTTTTGATTTGTCCGTGTAAATTATTATATGTGGGTGAAACGTCGACGGATCTTAGAACGCGGTTGAACAATCATCGATTGTCCATACGCAAAAAAAGAAAGGACCTCCCTGTTGCCAAACATTTCACGGAGCTTCAACACTCCGAAAGAGATCTTAAATGTTGGTCCATTGACCACATTCCCATGCCTAGACGTGGGGGCAACAGGGTGTTGATCCTCAGAAAAAGAGAGCTTTTTTGGATCCATACCCTCAACAGCTTGAGACCCAATGGGCTTAATGCGGATTACAATCCGGGGATATATGTTTAGAGGAGTGGTTTGCCCCACAATTGTTATGTGTGCGATATGTGTCTACCTTCTGATGATACATAGTGTACTATGAACACTATTAAGCCAGTTTCTTAATTTTATTCATTTATTTTTTTCACAGACAAGAATGATGCTGTGGGATGGAGAAGTGAAACGTACCCGATGGGTCCCGTATTTGCCTACATGCTTCCATGCAGTGTTTATGTTGTTTTTTGCTTTGGTTACACTTTTTTTCATACTTTTTTCATACTTGGTACATTACGCTATTCATTATGTGTCCAGTATCTAATGTGTGTTCATTGGGAACTGTGGGCCTTTTTGTGGCATGCCCGCAACATTTTGTTGCTTGGCATATTGCTTCAACTGGCACATTTGTGAGATAAGTTGCATCTCCTGTATGCATTATCTTCTCTGTCCCTTATACATACATAACTAGGTAAACGGCATTATTTCCGTTTTGCGCTACTCTGTTCATTATCAGGCTATGCGCACACATAGTGATTAATATCATTTATCTTCCTCCCTTTTTGATTTAAGTGTTCCTCTATAATCATCTTGCGCACATTCTCACCATTACTTGTGAGGATATTACACTACATCGCGTCATTGATGCGGTCTATTGTGTGCGCTCTTTCCCTATTTGAGGTTTTTACCACTTCCAAGATGGCCGATATAGCTTTTTACACTTATGCGCATGCTCCGGCTACGTCATTTGAGGAAGTTACATCTGGCTCCTCAAGCGACATGTCGCCTGCGCACTGCATCCACCTGAACGCCGGACGTGGCGGTGTTCGACATGTGTGGCACGGATGGCGACACCGGGTATGTCATCGCTCCTCCTCCCTTTGGCAGCATCGTTTTGTCCCTCCCACTTAAAATACACTTTATTATACACCTGATATGTATTAATTATTTAATTTATCTTTATGCACCTTTTTGCTATTATGCATTCATTATACAATGTATTTGATTTATACTATCGATTTATCTTTGCATTTTACATTGCTATATATATACTTATACTTATTGCATATGCACTATTTGCACTTTATTGTACTTGGTTGTTAATTGATTACACTGTGATGTCATAGGGGTTGGCCTATATATACCCCTTTTTGTATTGTGTTCATTGCTTGAAAAAGGCTCTTGTATGAGCTGAAACGTTGCCATCCACATGGGTGAATAAACACCACTAGCTTTTACTTGGAGTGCTGTCCCTTTTTTCATATCCTATATATATATATATATATATATATATATATATATACACATATACATAATCCTCCCCTTATTAGTTTCATAGTATTTATATTATTTATATTTATATTTATATTATAAGTTTCTATCCACTCCATATTGTTGGTTCCATAGTTTCTATATTATAATCTCGTTAAGACCATGCGCGAATTATAAACAATAGAATGGTCACCCAGTTATGGCCTCCTTACACTAGATTTAACTGCTCTATACTCTAATATACGTCACGAAAAAGAGAGAGAGAGCAGCCCTCAATAACTTAAAAAAGAACAGTAACATAATCATACGCCCAGCTGACAAAGGGGGTGGAATTGTAATACAGAACGTCCAAGACTATGAACAAGAAGCCGAGAACATCCTAGGCGATACCCGCTACTATGAGAAAACCATGGGAGAACCCTTCCCAGAGCTAACAAAAAAACTGAACGCACTAATCAAACAAGCCTTCACAAACCAATACATAAACAAAAAAGATAAAAACATCCTGACGTCAAGAACTCTGTGTACTCCATACTTTTACCACTTACTGAAAATACACAAAAATACCACACATACGCCCGGACGCCCCATAGTCTCCAACACTAAGTGCACCACAAGCAATTTATGACAATATCTTGACCTGTTCCTACAACCTATGTAAAACAATTACCCAGTTATTTACATGATTCCAGCCAACTCATTCGCGAATTACAAACAATAGAATGGTCACACGGTTATGGCCTCCTCACACTCGATGTAACTGCTCTATACTCTAATATACATCACAAATTAGGTATCAGTTCCTTAAGGAACACCCTCCAAAAAGATAAATTCTTCAAACCACAACAGATAGACTTCCTGTGTGAAGGTTTTCTATTTATCCTGAAAAACAACTACGTCATATATAATAATAACGTTTACCACCAATGCACTGGGACCACTATGGGGACGCGAGTAGCTCCATCCTTCGCAAACCTCTTTATGGGCGAATTTAAGGAGATACACATTTGGGCCCACCAAACCTTTAAGGACAACATCATCCACTTCAGAAGATATATAGATGATCTGTTTATTATCTGGGCGGGGACGAGGGGTCGGCTCTACAGTTCTGCAATAGCCTAAACCACAGACATCGTTATCACTAATCAAGAGAACACCCTAATGACAAAAACCTTCTTCAAAACGGTCGACACTAATAGCTACATTCATTATACCAGCTTCCACCACAAAAAATGGCTTAAAAATATACCATACAGCCAGTATAAACAGATCAGGCGAAACTGAACCAATCATAAGGATTTTGTCACACAAGCAAAGATATTAGAAAAAAGATTTACCAGAAAGAAATGCAAATACTGTGAGGGGGCACGTGTGAGCATTACTAAAATACATAATACGTAGGCCTTGAAATCTGCATTGGAGGCTGCATTTGGAGCCTCTGCTGCAGATTCTGTCGAAAAACCAGACAAAAAAGCCTTGTATGCAGCACTTTTGTGTCCGGTAAAAAGATAGGATCCCGAACGGAAACTGAACGGATCCCATCATAGTTGGTGGAGTCTGTTCAGCTTCTTCCCTGTGGGGTGACAGGAGGAGGGGGAAGCAGGGTCACTAGTGGGGTGACAGGAGAAGGGGGGAGCAGGATCACTAGTGGGGTGACAGGAGGAGGGGGAAGCAGTGTCACCGGGGACCAGTCACATGAGTCCACGGCTCCTTACCTCTCCAGCGGCCCTGTCATGCTTTCCAAGGTCCTCGGGCAGCGCGCCCCGCTCTCCTTACAACAACGACCCTTGGAGCTGGCCCCTCCTCCTTCCAGCTGCCGCCGACTTACCATGCTGCAGGACCTGTATCGCTCCGGCGCGTGCCTATACCAACCAGTAACAAAGCTCCTTGCTGTAAGGAGCTTTGCTATTGGTTATTTCATGCACAGGCAGCATTGCTGTGCTGCCTGTGCCATTCACAGCGCTCTCTGCGCTGATAAATGTGGTGAAAAAGTCCAAGGTGTATTGGTATGCCTTAGACTTTTTCCAGAGAGTCGCACGGGCGACATGACACAACTTCGCGGGCTGGATTTGGTTGGGCATCACTGATCTATATGATTAAAAGCGAATGCGTTCTCCAATATGTAGGGCGTACAACCCAGGAACTACATTGCCATCTGAATCCATGACACAACATACAAAAACTGTACGCAAAAACAGCCTATCAAGGCACTGTGCCAATATTCCGGAAAAAGAAAGACATACTATTAAGATCACCCCGATAGATTTTATACCGCCCAACCCATACAACAGATTTGATCTTCTTCAGAAGCGGGAGATCTATTGGATCTACCAGCTAAGGGTACTTTCACACTAGCGTTTTTCTTTTCCGGTATTGAGTCTTGTCACAGGAGCTCAATACCAGAATAAAACGGATCAGTTTTATCCTAATGCATTCTGAATGGAGAGCATTCTGTTCAGTATGCATCAGTTCAGTCCCTCTTACGTTTTTTGGCCGGAGAAAATACTGCAGCATGCTGCAGTTTTCTCTCCGGCCAAAAATCGTGAACACTTGACGGAATGCTGGATCCGGCATTAATTTCCATTGAAATGTATTAGTGCTGGATCCGGCATTAAGTGTTCTGGCAAAACGGATCCGGACATTTAAAAAATCTATTTTTCCGCATGACACCAGAGAAACTGATCCGGTATTTCAATGCATTTGTCAGACGGAACTGCCTGCTGGAATCCTCTGCCACAAGTGTGAAAGTACCCTAAACACACTTATCCCTCATGGTCTTAATGAAATGAATGAGATTATAATATAGAAACTATGGAACCAACAATATGGAGTGGATGAGTCCAGATTTATCATGTTCCAGAGTGATGGGTGCATCAGGGTAAGAAGAGAGGCAGATGAAGTGATGCACCCATCATGCCTAGTGCCTACTGTACAAGCCTGTGGGGGCAGCGCTATGATCTGGGGTTGCTGCAGTTGGTCAGGTCTACGTTCAGCAACAGTATGTGCTCCAAGAATGAGGTCAGCTGACTACCTGAACATACTGAATGACCAGGTTATTCCATCAATGGATTTTTTCTTCCCTGATGGCACTGGCATATTTCAAGATGACAATGCCAGGATTAAATTGTGAAACAGTGGTTCAGGGAGCATGAGACATCATTTTCACACATGGATTGGCCAGCCCTTAACACCATTGAGAATCTTTGGGATGTGCTGGAGAAGGTTTTGCAGAGCAGTCGGACTCTACCATCATCAATGCAAGATCTTGGTGAAAAAGATCCCTTGTGAGACCATATGCTGGTGCGGTTGGCCCTGGGTTCCTCCTAATGCAAGACAATACTAGACCTCATGTGGCTGGAGTGTGTCAGCAGTTCCTGCAAGACGAAGGCATTGATGCTATGGACTGGCCCGCCCGTTCCCCAGACCTGAATACAATTGAGCACATCTGGGACATCATGTCTCGCTCTATCCACCAACGCCACGTTGCACCACAGACTGTCCAGGAGTTGGCAGATGCTTTAGTCCAGGTCTGGGAGGAGATCCCTCAGGAGACCGTCCGCCACCTCATCAGGAGCATGCACATGCATTATAGGGAGGTCATACAGGCACGTGGAGGCCACACACACTACTGAGCCTCATTTTGACTTGTTTTAAGGACATTACATCAAAGTTGGATCAGCCTGTAGTGTGTTTTTCCACTTTAATTTTGAGTGTGACTCCAAATCCAGACCTTCATGGGTTGAAAAATTTGATTTCCAATTTTTTATTTTTGTGTGATTTTGTTGTCAGCCCATTCAACTATGTAAAGAACAAAGTATTTCAGAAGAATATTTAATTAATTCAGATCTAGGATGTGTTATTTTTGTGTTCCCTTTATTTTTTTGAGCAGTGTATATATATGTGTATTTTGCCTAATTCCTTACCTACTACCCAATTACTACAATCCAACACACTGTTTAATATGGATTTAATGGAATATCTAAGTAATCCATATCGATGGATTCATATATCCAAGTAAGGAGGCACAAGAGTCCGTGGATATGCGATACCACTAGCCAATCCACGAGTACTGATGTGTGTACTTTATTCATGTATATATATCCGATTTACTTTCTATTGTATTGTCAAATTTTAGTTTATTTGATTTTAGTTCATTTTATCTGCACTGTACCTTTATCACTAACTGTATATTTATTTAATTGTATCAGCATTTGTATCCTTATTGCACCTTTATTATTGTCCACCATCAGCAATCTACTCTACAATACTAACTGCAGACTCAGTTAATTATGTAAAACACAACTGTGTACCTCCCCTCCCCCACTCTGCAATCAGCCCGACAAAAATGTGCCTTTTTAAAGCTTCCCTGTGCAAGTCTTATCATTACTGTCCTGATGAAGGGGATGCTCCATTCCAGAAACGCGTTGCCAACCCTGTGAATAAAGATTATCGTGAATCTACCGCATCGTTCCTGGTGTTCCTTTAATCCATATCCTGACAGCGCCTACAGGGATCCGAAAATAATTTTTTTCCAGTTACTTCTCCACAGATAGCACACGTACCCATTCATTTTAATGTGTGTATTCATGCATCATTGTTTTAGCATGGTCCGTGGGTCGATTTTTTTTTTTAGCACAGATGCATGCTTTATTTTGTCCATGTTCACAGATCCATCATGCCCATTATAGTCTATAGGTCCGTGAAAACCACAGATGCAACACGGGTGCCATCTGTGTTTCATCCGTGTTTCACGGATCATTAGGAAGAGATGCTTTGAAAATTATTTTTCAGCTGTGCAGTGTCAGTGAAACATGGATTTGTCAGAAAACCACTTTTAACAGCAGGGTCAATGGGGAGTCCTTCCCTATTCTCAGCAATTTGAACTTGCGACTCCACACATGTTATTTATGTACTGGAATGTCCATGTAATTTACAATACATCGGACGTACCATTCAAACACTGAGAAAAAGATTAAATAAACATTGCTCTAAAAAAAAGTACCCTAAACATAGTGTCTCCAGACATGTGGCCGATTGCCATGAGGGCAGTTCGATTGGCTTCACGATCACTCCAATAGAGCAAATTCCAACACACCAACAGAAGAACGTCCAGTACATCAGACGACGAGAGATGTACTGGATCTTCAGACTCAATAGTCTTAATATAGTGTCACGGAACCATGAACCAGACGTACAACAAGAGATAAGTGAAAATAGAAGGCTTTATTGAAAATAAAGCTGTAAAGCAAAAGTCCAAACGGATGGTGAAACCGAGCAGAGTCTTTGCGAAGCCAGAGGTCAGGAACCAGAAGGGTAGTCAGACGAAGCCAGGATCAGGAACCAGCAGGGTAGTCAGACGAAGCCAGGATCAGGAACCAGCAGGGTAGTCAGACGAAGCCAGGATCAGGAACCAGCAGGGTAGTCAGACGAAGCCAGGATCAGGAACCAGCAGGGTAGTCAGACGAAGCCAGGATCAGGAACCAGAAGCAGCAGCAGTCTAGAAGCATGTGAACACAGGGGGACCAAGCAAGGAACTGAAGCCACAGACCTCCTATATATATGAGCTAGGCATCCAGCTCCTCCCAGGGGAAGGAGGAGCCGCAGGGTGGAAGGCTACAAGAAACCCAGAACCCAAGATGGCCGCCAGCACATGTCAAACGAAGGAGAGCAGCAAGCAGGTAAGACCATGACAGTACCTCCCCCTCAAGGGCCCCTCCTCCGCGGAGCACAAAACGGTTTCTGAGGGAAGCGTGCGTGGAAGGCTCGGAGCAAGGCAGGAGCATGGACATCTGCGGAGGGAACCCAGGAACGCTCCTCTGGACCATAACCACGCCAATGGACCAAAAACTGCAACCGACCGCGGACCAGGCGTGAGTCCAGGATATTGCTCACCTCATATTCCTCACGATTGCCCACTTGGACCGGACGAGGCCGAGGAACCGAGGAAGTGAAACGATTACACACCAGTGGCTTCAACAGGGAGACATGAAACACGTTGGAGATCCGCATGCCAGGAGGAAGCGCAAGGGCATAGGCTACCGGGTTTACCCTGCGAAGCACTCGGAAGGGACCAACAAAGCGAGGCGCCAGCTTGGGAGTGGGCACTCGAAGGTTGAGGTTGCGGGTGGACAACCATACACGGTCTCCGACCTGGTAGGAAGGAGCAGGCGCTCGTCTGCGATCAGCCTGGAGTCTCTGGCGCTGCGCAGAGACCTCAAGGGACTTCTGGATCTGTACCCAAGAAGCACGTAGGACGGAAAGGTGATCCTCCACAGCCGGAATATCCTGGGGAGAGAATACCTCCGGTAACACGGCAGGTTGGAACCCATAATTGGCCATGAAGGGAGACGTCCCAGAGGAAGAGTTCACCGCCGTGTTCCTGGCAAACTCAGCCCAAGGCAGGAGGTCAACCCAATTGTCTTGGTGATCGGAGACATAGCAACGAAGGAATTGCTCCAAGGCCTGATTGGATCGTTCTGCGGCCCCATTGGACTGAGGGTGGTAGGCCGAGGAGAAGGAGAGATGAATCCCCAACTGGGAGCAAAAGGCGCGCCAGAACCTGGAC
Source organism: Bufo bufo (assembly GCF_905171765.1). Classification (NCBI taxonomy): domain Eukaryota; kingdom Metazoa; phylum Chordata; class Amphibia; order Anura; family Bufonidae; genus Bufo; species Bufo bufo. Next base: position 254,757,625 of record NC_053392.1, read on the forward strand.
ACAAACTGACTCCCCCGATCCGACACAATCTCCTTAGGCAAACCGTGCAACCGGAAGACCTCCCTGGCAAAAATCGTGGCCAACTCTTGTGCAGAGGGTAACTTCTTGAGAGGAACACAGTGGCACATTTTGGAAAACCGATCCACAATCATGAGAATGACCGTATGGCCTCGGGATGCAGGGAGGTCCACAATGAAATCCATCCCCAGGTGTGACCATGGGCGCTCCCCGGTGGCTATGGGTTGCAGAAGGCCCAACGGAAGGTGCCGAGGGGACTTACTCTGGGCACAAACGGAGCATGCCGCTACATATGCGGCGATGTCGGAACGTAGGGAAGGCCACCAGAACAGACGTGAAACAGCCCAGGACAGCTGATTCTTTCCAGGATGCCCCGCGGTCTTGGAGTTATGGTAGGTTCGCAACAACCGAGTGCGCAACTCCTCAGGCACAAAACATCTGCCGTTGGGTCTCCCAGAGGGAGCACCAGATTGAGCCGCCAAAATCTGTTCACCCAGGGGAGAGGTCAGGCTGGTGCGAATGGCGGCCAGGATCTGATTCGGAGGTATGACCGAAGTCGGAATCGACTCCTCCCTGGACAGCTCGGAGTACTGCCGTGATAAGGCATCCGCCCTGATGTTCTTGGAACCGGGTAGGTAGGAGACCACGTAATTAAAACGTGACAAGAACAGAGCCCATCTGGCCTGACGTGGTGTCAATCTCTTGGCCTCAGAAAGGTAGGTCAGATTCTTGTGGTCCGTCAGGATGAGAACCGGAACCACCGAACCCTCGAGCAAGTGCCTCCATTCTTTAAGGGCCTGCACGATGGCCAATAACTCCCTGTCACCAATCTGATAGTTGCACTCCGCGGAAGACAGTTTCCGGGAGTAAAACCCACAAGGAAGCAGAGGACCCTCTGGTGTTCTACGCTGAGACAGAAGGGCGCCTACTCCCGTCTCAGACGCGTCCACCTCGAGGACAAAGGGCAGCCCAGGGTTGGGATGCGACAGAATCGGAGCCGACACAAAGGCGGACTTTAGGGCCTCAAAAGCTCGGATGGCCTCGAGCGGCCAGACCTGGGAATTACTGCCCTTCCTGGTCAGATCCGTGAGAGGCTTGGCCAGCATGGAAAAGTCCCTGATGAACTTCCGATAATAATTGGCGAAGCCCAAAAAGCGCTGCAGGGAACGAAGACCACTGGGCTGGGGCCACTGTAAGACAGCCGAAACCTTCTCAGGATCCATGGAGAACCCCTCAGCGGAAATGATGTAACCTAAGAAGGTTACCTGGGATCGGTGAAATTCGCATTTCTCAAGCTTACCGAACAGCTTGTTCTCTCGTAACCGTTGCAACACTCGTCTGACATCCAGAATGTGGGCCTCCATGGATTCAGAATATACCAAGATGTCATCCAAATAGACTACCACACACTGCTGCAACAGGTCACGGAAAACATCGTTGATGAATTCCTGAAAGACTGCGGGCGCATTGCACAACCCAAAGGGCATAACCAAGGATTCGTAATGACCGGTCCTGGTGTTAAACGCGGTCTTCCACTCATCGCCCGCCTTGATCCTTACCAGGTTATATGCCGCCCTCAGGTCGAGTTTGGTAAAGACCGTGGCCCCTTTAAGGCGATCGAACAGCTCGGAAATCAAGGGTATCGGGTAAGCGTTCTTGATCGTGATGCGATTGAGACCCCTGTAATCGATGCAAGGCCTCAACTCACCGCCCTTCTTTTTCACAAAGAAAAATCCAGCCCCTGCCGGGGACGAAGACTTGCGAATGTGTCCGCGTGAAAGCGCCTCCCTCACGTACTCCTCCATGGCCTCATTCTCCGCTACCGACAGTGGATAGACTTTGCCACGAGGAGGAACGGCACCAGATTGTAACTCTATGGCACAATCGTATGGGCGGTGCGGAGGTAGGGCAACCGCGCGCACCTTATCGAATACATCCCGGTACTCCTCGTATTCAGGAGGCAACAGAGAGTCCGAGGAAGTACACAGCAACTTGACAGACCCATGGATGCAACTAGCCCCACACTGCGGTGACCACGAGAGGATCTCGACCGATCTCCAATCGAAAGTCGGATTATGCTTCTGGAGCCAGGGGTACCCCAAGACCACCGAGTAGTGTGGAGACGAAATAACCTGGAGGCAGACCGACTCTCTGTGAACGGCACCAATGGCTATCCCCACTGGAAGGGTCTCATGAGTCACGTGTGGCGGCAGAAGGGGTCTGCCGTCTATCGCCTCAAGAGCCAGTGGGGAACCTCGAGCCTGCAGAGGAATGGAATTGGCGGCAGCGAACACACTATCAATGAACAAACCACCAGCACCAGAGTCCACCAACGCCTGGGTCGTCACCGAGCCCCCGACCCAGGAGAGGACAACAGTGATCAGTGGTTTGTCAACACGGGAAACCGGGGACGAGGAGACTCCACCCAAGATCTGCCCCCGACAGGATCTCAGGGTACGAGCGTTCCCCGGACGGTTCGGACATGCCAACCGAAAATGCCCACCGAGACCACAGTACATGCATCGGCCCTCGCGTCTCCGGAGTGCCCTCTCCCCCTCGGACAGGCGAGCAAACCCCAGCTGCATGGGTTCACCCCCAGACAAGTCATCCCCAGGAGGCGTGGGAGGAGAGGGAGGCACGGGTGGGACAGCAAACGTAGGCACCAATCTGTTAGAAGACCTCCGCAGGTTCTCCTTAAAGGAAGGTCTCTCCCTGAGTCTGGTGTCAATCAAAATCAGGAAAGAAATAAGAGACTCGAGCTCAACTGGTAGGTCCTTAGCTGCAACCTCATCCTTCAAGGCATCCGAGAGACCATGAGAGAAAGCAGCGACCAGAGCCTCATTATTCCAGCCCACCTCTGCTGCCAGGGTACGAAACTCAATGGCGTATTCAGCTACGGATCGTGAACCCTGTCTGATGGACATAAGGAGCTTCGCAGCAGAGGCAGCACGAGCCGGCACATCGAATACCTTCCGAAGAGAAGCAACAAAACCGGAAAACTCGGCAACCACCGGATTGTTGTTCTCCCATAAAGGGCTGGCCCAGGCCAAGGCCTTGTCCGAGAGCAGCGAGATCAAGAAGCCCACCTTTGATCTCTCAGTAGGAAAGGCATGTGGCAGCAACTCAAAATAAATGCCCACCTGGTTAAGGAAACCTCGGCACTGAGTTGGCTCTCCCCCAAAGCGCTGTGGAAGAGGGGCAGAACCGGTCATACCCCGAAACACCGCAGGCGCAACAACAGGTGTCGGGGTAGACTCTGGCGCAACAACCGGAGCGGCAGTAGGAGCGAGCCCAGGAGCGACAACCGACCCATCGGCAACGGGAGCGAAATGAGCCGTGCGTTCAAGCAGGGTTTGCAACGCCACAGCGAACCGACCCAACAGGTGATCCTGCTGATCAAGTCTGGCAACCAGCGTGGGTAGCGAGGATGGCCCTGTACCGTCAGAATTCATGGCTTGGTCCTAATGTCACGGAACCATGAACCAGACGTACAACAAGAGATAAGTGAAAATAGAAGGCTTTATTGAAAATAAAGCTGTAAAGCAAAAGTCCAAACGGATGGTGAAACCGAGCAGAGTCTTTGCGAAGCCAGAGGTCAGGAACCAGAAGGGTAGTCAGACGAAGCCAGGATCAGGAACCAGCAGGGTAGTCAGACGAAGCCAGGATCAGGAACCAGCAGGGTAGTCAGACGAAGCCAGGATCAGGAACCAGCAGGGTAGTCAGACGAAGCCAGGATCAGGAACCAGCAGGGTAGTCAGACGAAGCCAGGATCAGGAACCAGAAGCAGCAGCAGTCTAGAAGCATGTGAACACAGGGGGACCAAGCAAGGAACTGAAGCCACAGACCTCCTATATATATGAGCTAGGCATCCAGCTCCTCCCAGGGGAAGGAGGAGCCGCAGGGTGGAAGGCTACAAGAAACCCAGAACCCAAGATGGCCGCCAGCACATGTCAAACGAAGGAGAGCAGCAAGCAGGTAAGACCATGACATATAGTCTCCAAAGACAAAAAGGTGAAGGTGAGGACTGATAGTAAGCAGCTGTTGGTGGGCGATTCTATCATAAGAGGTGTGAAGTTTGAGGAAAATGATTTTGTGAGATGTATCCTTGGTGCTACCGCTAGTAGGGATAGACGACGTATCCTTAATATTGTTAGGCAAGCAAAGCAGGAAAGGGAGGTGGATGTTATTGTCCATCTTAGGACAAATGATCTGGCTTGCAATGAGGTTTCAAAGGTGAAGGAAGCTTTTCACACACTTGGAAATGATATACGGGAGGTTGCATCAACTGTTTCATTCTCTGCAGTTTTGCCTGTGCATAACCTTCAGGCATGGAAGATGCGCATTAAGGAATTCAATGTATGGCTTGGTGAATGGTGTCTGAACCAAGGGTTTGGCTTTGTGTCTCATGTTAGCTCTCGTTGGAATGGAAAAGAACTGTATAAGAAAGATGGTTTGCATCTTTCTCTCAAAGGGAACGAATGTCCTCAGTGAACAGTTCCAAGTATTTGCTAAGGAGCATTTAAACTAGGAAAGGGTGGCAAAAGGGTGATAATCCAGCAGTTCGACTGTCCCCCAGAACAATGCCAGAAGATGCCAGTAGCACAGAGGTTAAGAAATGACAAGCTCAGAGTCTTGTCTACAAATGCTCGCAGTTTAGGGAATAAGATCAATGAACTTGAGTCTATAATGGCATCTGAGAATATAGATTTAGTGGCTGTTACTGAGACATGGTTCAATGGGAGTAATGACTGGGATATAACAATACCAGGGTTCTCTCTATATAGGAAAGACAGAGAAGGAAAGAAAGGGGGAGGGGTGGCCTGTATGTGAAAGATAGCATAAAATCTAATTTAATACAAGTTAACGCGACCAATTTAGAGGCAGTTTGGGTTACCTTGCAGCTTCATAATCATAAGGTAACTCATGTAGGTGTGATATATAGACCACCTAGCCAAGTCAAAGAATTAGATGATCTACTAGTTGAGGAAATAGCTAAAATGACATTGAAAGGGTAAGTTATCATTATGGGAGACTTTAATCTTCCTGATGTAACCTGTAAAACCAAAATAGCTACCGTATTTTTCGCCCCATATAAGACGCACTTTCCCCCCCCAAAAGTGGGGGGGAAATAGCAGTGCGTCTTATGGGACGAACGCTGCATTTTGCCGAATTTCCAATGATACACCCGCCGCGATGTCGGGCGTGGCAGCGTGAGTCACTACGTCACGCACCTGCGTCGCCCACTTTATGAATAAGGCAGGCGGCGCAGGCGCGTGACGTAGTGACTCACGCTGCCAGAGCCCGTCCTCCCGGCCTGCCTCCTCCCTCCTCTCTGCTATTGAGCGCTTGTAGTTGTAAGTTTACAGGTGCTGATTACCCGATTATATACACAACAATTAACTATTACAGATATGATTATAAACAGTGAGCGGGGCCCGTGTAGTAGAATACAGCCACTGCACGGGCCCCGCTGTCATTATAAAAGCAGATGAGACCCCCACCCCCTGTATTGAGGGTCATTCACACTACATGGACACTGTTATGGAGGGGATTTGTGGATGACACATAGCATAAGATGCTATATATGTGTCATCCACAGATCCCCCCCATAACAGTGTCATACACAGATCCCCATAACAGTGCCATCCAGAGACCCCAATAAGAGCCATCCAGAGATCCCCATAACAGTGTCACCCACAGATCCCCCATAACAGTGCGTCACCCACAGATCCCCCATAACAGTGCGTCACCCACAGATCCCCCATAACAGTGCGTCACCCACAGATCCCCCATAACAGTGCGCCATCCACAGACCACCATTTGTTCAAAACCCACCAAAAGCACACCTTTTGGTTCAAAATATATTTTTTCTTATTTTCCTCCTCAAAAACCTAAGTGCGTCTTATGGGCCGATGCGTCTTATAGGGCGAAAAATACGGTAGTTCTGCCAGGAGTACAAATATTCTAAATTCCCTACTGGGATTATCTCTACAGTAAGTAGTGGAGGAGCCAACCCGGAAGGAGACCATTTTAGATTTAGTATTCACAAATGGGAATTTAGTATCTGATATTACTGTAGGGGAAAGCTTGGGATCTAGTGATCACCAGTCAGTGTGGTTTAATATAAGTACAGTGACTGAGTCACACCACACAAAAACTAAAGTTTTAGATTTTAGAAAAACTGACTTTTCTAAAATTAGATTAGTGGTAGTCCCTATCAGATTGGAACAGTTTCAATGGAGTCCAGGAGAAATGGGACTAAAAAGTGGCACTATTGAAGGCAACAGATAATTGCATTAGGCTTGTCAGAAAAAGCAAAAAAAAGGAAGAGACCACTGTGGTACTCAGCAGAAGTGGCCAAAATCATTAAAAACAAAAAGATAGCATTTAGTAATTATAAAAATAAAAAAACACGAGGATGACAGGCAAATTTATAAGATTAGGCAGACAGAGGCCAAACAAGTTATAAGCAGGGCCGTCTTTAACAAGGGGCAAAAGGGGCAGCTGCCCTGGGCCCAGTTGCTCCTGGGGGGCCCAAGCCAGCTGCCTCTTGAGCCCTGATAGCCACTGTCAGGCTGTCAGCTACACAGGGGGTGCTGCCATGCCATGCCTGCCGGCACTCCAGGCAGTGTACTGTGAGAGCTGTGATTCTTTAGGACCTTAGATGACATCATCACCATGTGACCAGTAACCTAGCAATATTACTGGTCTTTTGGTGACGTCATCGGCGCAGGCGCACTGAGGGAGTGCTGAGGAGGCGAGCGTCCTTCTCTCAGTGCGCCTGCGCCGAATGAAGACAGGCGCGGGATTTGAAATGCTGACAGGGCCAGCCGGAGGAGGAGAGCGCTCGCTGGCCCTGTCAATCAACAGGAGGAGGGGGCTTTTTTTGCGGCGGCTACCAGCAATTAGACGCCCTACTTGCTGGTAGTGAAGTCATTTGCATATTTTAAAAGATCGATTTTTAATGAAACGAAGCCACAGACAAAGGTAAGAGCCCTATATAGGGGATATTCGTTCAATAAGGATTTTAACAAGCCGAAAAATGAAAAATGTGTTTTGGGGGTGACAGAAGCCCTTTAACCCTTTCCATACAGCATTCAGTACGGACCGCGGTATGGAAAGGGTTAAACGGCTGACATCACAGCACAGATGTCAGCCGTTTATACCAGAATGTCAGCAATGTGCTGACACTCTGGTATACCCACTGGACACCAATGAATATTCAAGAGGAGGTGGGCGGGGGATCGCGATCCTGCCTGCCGCACCGCCTGCAACCCCCCCCCTGCACCACCCGCCGGCATAAAATCATTCAGGGTGCAGGGGGGGTGAAATTTTTTTTTATTTTGGGCATTTTAAAGTTTGATCCCCGATCAGAAACTGCAGAAAGCGCTGCAAACCGCAGGTCTGAATTGACCTGCGGTTTGCTGCGATCGCCGATACGGGGGGGTCATATGACCCCCCCCCGGCGTTGCGACAGGATGCACGCTGAATGATTTCAGCAGGCATCCTGTTCCGATTAACCCCCGCAGCGCCGCAATCTCGTTTTAAACTCATGACGTACCGGTACGTCATGGGTCCTTAAGGATCCGGGAAACATGCCGTACCGGTACGTCATGCGTCCCTAAGGGGTTAAAAACATTGACCAGCCCATTGTAATGTATTTTCTACCTTTAATTATTAATTTTTAAGCACCGTTAATTTCATAGTGCTGTACATCTAAAAAAGGGGCGTGCATAACGCCAATCACCCAATGAATAAACCAAATGCTCGCCCATCAGGAGAAAAAAAACATCATTTACACAGCAGATTGTGCTTTGTAAACAGAGATCTGCTGCCCAGAAACAATTACTCTCTATAGGGATGAGTGTTGGCAGTAGACATCTCTCATCCTCATGCAGTGGAGAGGATCGCTGCATGTAAATGGGTTTGAGGTGGCTCCAATGCTATGCTGGGTCCCTCAGGCGCCGTTGAGGTGTCACCACGTGTTGCTGCTCTCCAGAATGGAGGAAGTCAGGGTCTGCAGTTAACCAGTGTGCTTCTTCATTGGTGGAACAAAGTGCAAAACAATACAGGTGAGGCATAGGGCTGGTATTCCCCATTTCCTTCATACTGAGGAAAGGCTTCAGCTAGCTGTCACTCTCTCATTCAGAAAGCAGGTATCCTGGTCAAAGGCTCAGGGTCTGTGGCTTAGTTGTCCAGCTGGCTCTCTGGGTCAATAGGCTAGTAACCCGAGTCTGTGGCTCAGCATCCCCATCTCAGCGTCGTGCTCTGGCATACTCTCTCCTACTGAGCACTGGTCCCTTTCTGCAGACAACTTGGAGATATATTACAATAAACCTATAAATACAGTTAAACAATATGAAACAGTATAAGTGCACAAAACACCATTATGATAGTGCAAGTTAACCCTTCAAAATGCCATGATGTTGATGGCTTTGCATAGTAGCAATAAGAGTAAATGGTCACAAATATCCACAGTCAAAAGTACCCTTGCTCCAGAGCACTACATAAACATGAAATTATTAACAGACAGGTACAGTGGAGGAGAGGACCTTGCATGTGAGGCCTTACAAGCTGTGGTGAAGCACAGGTTCCTGGCGTCTTCCCATTTAGGGAGTAAATTCCTGCCGGGACAATGCTTGTTTTCTGCATATAAAAGGTTCTGTTCATTTTCTTTTATACATGTTAGAAAAACACACCTATCCATCAAGTCTATCCTTTCTCAGACCTACCTGTTTGATCCAAAGGAAGGCAAACAAAACTCCCTGGATATTTGTGGCTTATTTTGCCTCACAAAGGAATAAAGAAAATTCCTTCCTAACCCTACATAGACAGACAATTTCCTCAATTTAACACTATTCTATATACACTGCGTGCAGAATTATTAGGCAAATGAGTATTTTGACCACATCATCCTCTTTATGCATGTTGTCTTACTCCAAGCTGTATAGGCTCGAAAGCCTACTACCAATTAAGCATATTAGGTGATGTGCATCTCTGTAATGAGAAGGGGTGTGGTCTAATGACATCAACACCCTATATTAGGTGTGCATAATTATTAGGCAACTTCCTTTCCTTTGGCAAAATGGGTCAAAAGAAGGACTTGACAGGCTCAGAAAAGTCAAAAATAGTGAGATATCTTGCAGAGGGATGCAGCACTCTTAAAATTGCAAAGCTTCTGAAGCGTGATCATCGAACAATCAAGCGTTTCATTCAAAATAGTCAACAGGGTCGCAAGAAGCGTGTGGAAAAACCAAGGCGCAAAATAACTGCCCATGAACTGAGAAAAGTCAAGCGTGCAGCTGCCAAGATGTCACTTGCCACCAGTTTGGCCATATTTCAGAGCTGCAACATCACTGGAGTGCCCAAAAGCACAAGGTGTGCAATACTCAGAGACATGGCCAAGGTAAGAAAGGCTGAAAGACGACCACCACTGAACAAGACACACAAGCTGAAACGTCAAGACTGGGCCAAGAAATATCTCAAGACTGATTTTTCTAAGGTTTTATGGACTGATGAAATGAGAGTGAGTCTTGATGGGCCAGATGGATGGGCCCGTAGCTGGATTGGTAAAGGGCAGAGAGCTCCAGTCCGACTCAGACGCCAGCAAGGTGGAGGTGGAGTACTGGTTTGGGCTGGTATCATCAAAGATGAGCTTGTGGGGCCTTTTCGGGTTGAGGATGGAGTCAAGCTCAACTCCCAGTCCTACTGCCAGTTTCTGGAAGACACCTTCTTCAAGCAGTGGTACAGGAAGAAGTCTGCATCCTTCAAGAAAAACATGATTTTCATGCAGGACAATGCTCCATCACACGCGTCCAAGTACTCCACAGCGTGGCTGGCAAGAAAGGGTATAAAAGAAGAAAATCTAATGACATGGCCTCCTTGTTCACCTGATCTGAACCCCATTGAGAACCTGTGGTCCATCATCAAATGTGAGATTTACAAGGAGGGAAAACAGTACACCTCTCTGAACAGTGTCTGGGAGGCTGTGGTTGCTGCTGCACGCAATGTTGATGGTGAACAGATCAAAACACTGACAGAATCCATGGATGGCAGGCTTTTGAGTGTCCTTGCAAAGAAAGGTGGCTATATTGGTCACTGATTTGTTTTTGTTTTGTTTTTGAATGTCAGAAATGTATATTTGTGAATGTTGAGATGTTATATTGGTTTCACTGGTAAAAATAAATAATTGAAATGGGTATATATTTGTTTTTTGTTAAGTTTCCTAATAATTATGCACAGTAATAGTCACCTGCACACACAGATATCCCCCTAAAATAGCTAAAACTAAAAACAAACTAAAAACTACTTCCAAAAATATTCAGCTTTGATATTAATGAGTTTTTGGGTTCATTGAGAACATGGTTGTTGTTCAATAATAAAATTTATCCTCAAAAATACAACTTGCCTAATAATTCTGCACTCCCTGTATATATATACAGTACAGACCAAAAGTTTGGACACACCTCCTCATTCAAAGATTTTTCTTTATTTCCATGACTATGAAAATTGTAGATTCACACTGAAGGCATCAAAACTATGAATTAACACATGTGGAATTATATACATAACAAACAAGTGTGAAACAACAGAAAATATGTCATATTCTAGGTTCTTCAAAGTAGCCACCTTTTGCTTTGATTACTGCTTTGCACACTCTTGGCATTCTCTTGATGAGCTTCAAGAGGTAGTCCCCTGAAATGGTTTTCACTTCACAGGTGTGCCCTGTCAGGTTTAATAAGTGTGATTTCTTGCCTTATAAATGGGGTTGGGACCATCAGTTGCGTTGAGGAGAAGTCAGGTGGATACACAGCTGATAGTCCTACTGAATAGACTGTTAGAATTTGTATTATGGCAAGAAAAAAGCAGCTAAGTAAAGAAAAACGAGTGGCCATCATTACTTTAAGACATGAAGGTCAGTCAGTCAGCCGAAAAATTGGGAAAACGTTGAAAGTAAGGGCTATTTGACCATGAAGGAGAGTGATGGGGTGCTGTGCCAGATGACCTGGCCTCCACAGTCACCGGACCTGAACCCAATCGAGATGGTTTGGGGTGAGCTGGACCGCAGAGTGAAGGCAAAAGGGCCAACAAGTGCTAAGCATCTCTGGGAACTCCTTCAAGACTGTTGGAAGACCATTTCAGGGGACTACCTCTTGAAGCTCATCAAGAGAATGCCAAGAGTGTGCAAAGCAGTAATCAAAGCAAAAGGTGGCTACTTTGAAGAACCTAGAATATTACATATTTTCAGTTGTTTCACACTTGTTTGTTATGTATATAATTCCACATGTGTTAATTCATAGTTTTGATGCCTTCATAGTCATGAAAATAAAGAAAACTCTTTGAATGAGAAGGTGTGTCCAAACTTTTGGTCTGTACTGTATATATATATATATATACTGTACATATATACCTTTGTGTGTCCTCTGTCAGTTTGTAGCTGAAAAAATGCCACCAAGACAACCACCAAGTGGTTGGATGACCACAAAGAATGATAAAGCATTTACCTCCCTGACTGCTTCCCTTATGATTGGGCAGAGCGCTCACACAGCGCTCTGCTAGATCAATGAGAGAGCAGTTCTCTACACAATTATCTCTCTCCCTGCCTCACATCGATCTGCATGATCAGTGCAGGCAGGAGGGTGCTCAATCTTGGAGAGGAACACAGCCATCTCCTTGCTGAAAAGTTCTTAGGTACATTGGAAGGAGATGAAAACTCTGATCACAGGAAGCTAAAGGACCTTTGATGATGTCAAGAAGGTGTAAGTGTAGGGAAGTGTGATCTTTTAATCAAGATAATAGTGTGTGTGTGTGTGTGTGTGTGTGCGTGTGTGTGTGAGATGTCAGCTGTATAGCAGTGCTGTGTTTCTCATGGGGTGTATGCAGCTGTGCTGTGTATGTATTGCAGCTGTGTTTGTTAGGTGTGTATAGCAATGCTATGTATATATGTGTCTGCATTGTAGTAGAGATGTATTTGTTAGGTATGTATATCAGTGCTGTGTGTAAAGGTGGCCCATGCTTAGTGGCTCCTATGCCAAGCGGTTCCTGCTGCCCAGGGAGGGGTGCATTCCACCAGTGTCTATGAAAGTAGGCCAGTGCGCCAATAAGCAAAGGGACCTCCACGTTGGTTTGTCCTGGGTATTTTGTGTATTTGAAATAGCTGATGTCTTTGCATTACAATTATTATTCCTAGGAAATTTTGGTGATCATGGATATTTCTATATATAGATTGCAGTTGTTTTCCTGGGTCAAGAACTCTGCCTTTAAGCGGATGCATTTTCTGTTACACTGTCCATCCTGGGAGAGTGTAACAGTTAAATATAATTCTCAATACTATTTCTAATATGCATGCTTTTTTTTAAATCTGCCATAGTTTTGCCATTACTGCCAGTCTTGTTCTAAAGTTTACTGGAAACATCATTTCGATGGAACTGCCTTTCCCCACATGTATTTCCTACTTCCCTGCACAGGGCTTAGAATTCATATTTTAGTTACCAGTTCTTTGTAATGAACTTTTATAAGTGTACACTTACACATTAATGAGATCAAATCTGGGGGATATTATATGTGAATAATGAGGAAGGTTTATCAAGACTAGCATTCCCATATGATCACACACGATCTCCCGGCACTGGTCTGAGATGCACCTAAATTATTAAGAGGCAGATGCGTCCTGCATAAAGGAAACCATACTTGCCCATAGACTTCTAATGTGACGGATCAAAATGGAATGCCTCTTAATGGCCTCTGGGCATTCAGTTATATTCCGTTATGGAATATAACGGAATGCCATAACGCAAGTGCAAACCCACCCTAAATTGACATAGACCATATTGACCAGTAAATGTATGATGTGAAATGCTATAAAAGTGATACTCTTATTAGATAACCAGGAGAAAGAGATCCAAAGGAATGCTTGCACGTATTGTAGCGATGCAGTGTCCCACTATGTGCTATATGTGGGCACTTTAAACTTTTGCTGCTAACTGTCATATTTAATGTATTGTATTTCCTAATATCAGGCTGGCATTGTCATTACATCTATTCGCCCCTAGGTGGTGCTATATATAGTCTGGGGTTTGTTAATAAATCTAGTTGAAGTTCAAGTTCAGAGAGAGAGAAGGAAGAAAGTGTATGGAGGAGGAGAGCAGGCTCAGTCCAAAATGTAGCTGCCTTTCTTTCCTCTGGGCTCTTATCAAGCCTGGAGAGGACAGACCAAGTAGTCACAGCAGCCCAGCAAAGACATGTGAGTCTACGTCTGAATATAAAGCAAGTCTAGTGAAAATGAGAGCTGAGTCTAGCCAAGGGACCAGGAGGAACTTAAAGGTACCTGGACAAGATTGGATGATTAGTGCACAGAATTATCATTTTTCACTAAATGCCTTCTGGGACATAGTGGACCTAAACCTTTTCAGGAGGGTATCCTGCATGAAATAATGTAGCAGAGAGTTTGCCTGCCACAAGGGAGAACATCCTTATTGAATTGCTCAACATAAGTAGGAAATCATTATATTCAGTACCTGAGTGCTAGAGATTGCAAAACTATTTAAGCAAGAATTGTCATTCTGCTGTGTTTGTTGTTTGTGGCAATCACAGTAGCCATATATCTAGAGAAAATAAAAGCTAGGCCCTGAGTTGTTGCTACGAGCAACATGACCGTTTTTTTTTGTTAGTTTTGATAAATATGGCCCACATTTCTCTGTGAATGGAGATACTCCTAATTTAAATACCAACAAGTAGAACAAAAAACAGATTAGCAGCTAGATTTTAAGGGAAATAGGTTTTGTTTATGCAACTTTACCAACCTGTTACGAAACATTTATTATTTCACTTTGGAAAATTAAACAATGGAAGCAATTGTCTAATTGGTTGTTATGCTTTTTTACAAATATTCACCATCAACAAACCTCACGCCCTGAATAGATGACTTCTTTCTTTACCACTGGATACTGTTGGCTTTGTTTTTCTGTCAACACATCAGAGTGTGGTGTGCCAATGCTTACTTCTAAGTTTATAGTTACCTCTACTCTAAAATGGGGCTGCTTAAAAGCAATTCTGAGTTCACATCACATTTTTGTCTTATGTTTAACATATAGAAAAAACATATAGTTTAACCATATGCCTCAGACAGATGCCATACAGAAACAACCATCACCATAGAATTCCATTGTAAAAAAATAACTTATACGTTAATGTATATGTTTTTTTACTGTACTCTGCAGGATGGAAAGGCATGGTGTGCTACGCCTTTGTGTCCTTTTTTTTACCAACATAAATGTTAAACATAGGCCAAAATAATTATGAAAATCCAGCCTAACACGTATTACCTTTTTTACACTATTGTCACAAACGTACCTGTACAGGCACCAGTGGTGAAATCTCCAGCTTTGGCATCACTGCGCCAGGAGAAACTCCCTGCTAAGCCATGCCCCCTGGTGACACAACAGCGTCTTTAGCAACAGGATGCAAGACTCTTTCTTCCCACAGCGGGCATGTGCTGTAGGAGACTAGCACTATTCCTGTGTACTAGTGTTTCTGACTAATGGAGTGCCGAGTCCTGGGTCTCAGGGCTCTAATTAAAACCCTTTCTGTCATATACCAGTGCCTGTGATAGACTTGTTTGGGCTCACTAGCTAGGTTCCTGATTCATAGTTCTTGAATTCATTTGGATTTATTTGTGCTTTTGACCTCGGCTTGTCTTTTGACCACTCTCTGTCTAACTTGCTTTGTACTGTGCATCACTTTTGGTATTTGACCCCACCTGGTCTTTTGACCATTCTCTATCGTTTTTGTACTGCATTGTCCGCCTGATTCTACTTCTGACCCATTTACGTTCGACTAGCCCTCTGTGTTGTTTTTGTCTGTTGGTGTTTGTCTGTCTCTGGACCTTAGTAGCATAGGGATTGTTGACCAGTTGCGGTCTTGTTACCAAGGGCTTGTACTGCAAGTAGGTAGGGAAAATGGGCTGGGTTCTAGGTCAGGGATCACTGTCCGCATTTGACCCTACTTATAAGCGTCACAAGTATCCATAATGTATAGCAGGTTGACAAGCAGCAGATTTGTTGCAAAAGTGTCTGTTATTGTCCCATTTATGTGATCAGGGCATGCAGAAATCCATACAGTTGGATCCATGCTACTCCATTTAGATGCCCGAAATTAATTTTTTAGTGCAGGTCATGAGGAATCCTATTACCGTTTAAAATGTATATCCGATGAAAAATATTCTAACTTTTTCAAACCAGATCTGAATACTTTTGTAATCGCATGTCATTAAAAATGTAGTATAGTCACTGACTTATTCAAAGAAATATATCTGTATAACGCCACCTGTTGTTTGTTCTTATACATATTTCTTTGACCACTTCAGTAACATCATTGAGGTGGTCACACACGTTACATTCCATCCTTGAACTGCTGTCAACCATATATTCAGTTAGAAGCTGTGGCAATTATAGGGTGGGTATGCAGCAAATCGGACACAGCCCCTGAGAAAGGACACATCCAGCTTAAAATAAATCTAGCAGAGCAATTGGAGCATTGACTGGGGAGATCTCTGGTTCCATGTGAGGTGCAGGGCTGGTTCTAGCTTTGTTATAGACAGTCGTGCAGTATATGATGTCTGATTATTATTTTTACATTAATCCTCGGATAACTCCTTTATTAGGTTTGTCAGATGCATGTATATTTGATGTAGTGCTGCCAGATATGTGCTTTCTAAATTGTGTATTACTGGTCTTTTAATTTCCCTCTTTTAGTTTCTGTAAATCTACATTTTCTCTCTTCTTCCATGCTCATTGGGCCCTTCTACCTGAGTTGTAAAAGCTGCACTTCTTGTGCTGAGACAATTACACAACATTTTATGGAACTCTACCCTCACGTTTACATGGAAATATTAAGACAGGTAGACTGCATGTACAATTCCCCGTTCTTGTCTATTTATTTTTTTGTAACACACAACTATGCAGCTGTAACATTTAACTCCAGTAGAGGGCACCAGATCCTTGATCAGGAAAGTCAAGGAAGCAGATTTAGCCTGGACAGGAAGTGGGCAGGGAAAACTACTGCAGTATGTGCATGTGTGTGCGGGAAATGGTTGTGTACATAGTTCATTCTGAACTAGATCCTGGCTATTAGAGCAGTTAGAGTAGAGCACTGGAGCCACGAGATAAAAAAGAAGTCGAGTCTCAAAACCAGTTTAATACCAGAGTAGCTGGTGTCATGCAGAACTTAAAGGATCGCAGAAGTGTACAAGTTACAATTATCATCATTCTTGTTGTAAGCCATGTAAAGACTGTTCTAAATATATATATATATATATATATATATATATATTAGTTAAATCTAGTGATGAGGAAGGGCATACCTTTTACCGCCTTCAGACACTCTGTGTTTCTTGCGGTTCTCCTGCCTTATGGCATTTATGGGTGCCCTTGGTGTTAGTGGTTGCTGTGAGGTCAATGGCAGGGTTTCCCAAAACTTGAGTCAATGATAAGGCCGGGTTTGATGCTACAAGTTCACTGTATGTTCACAGTTAGCATATGTAATTCTCAAGGCTGTGTAAGGAAAGATGGTTTCTCTCCCCTTTAAATCAAATGGTGCAATCTTTCCTTTCCTGGCCTGAGAGGTTTGCTGTCTTGATTTCTAGATATTTTAATTTACACCAATATCCACAAAGTGGATCCTGTCTGTCCTTTTGGCACAGTAGGAAGCCTATTAGGCTACTTTCACATTAACTTTTTTAATTCCTCTATTGAGATCCGTCATATGATCTCAATAGCGGAAGAAAACACTTCAGTTTTGTCCCCATTAATTGTCAATGGGGACAAAACTGAACGGAACGAAACGGAATCCTCCAAAATGCATTCCATTCCATTTGGTTGCGCTCCCATCACGGACATAATAACGATGCAAGTAGCGTTTTTTTGTCCGCGATGTGGTGCGGAGCAAGAAGGATCCATTCTGGCACACAATGTAAGTCAATTGGGACAGATCTGTTTTCTCTGACACAATAGAAAACGGATCCGTCCCCCATTGACTTTTAATGGTGTTCATGACGGATCCGTCTTGGCTATAGAAGACCTAATCCAACCAGATCCGTTCATGATGGATGCATGCGGTTGTATTATGGTAATGGAGCGTTTTTGCAGATCCATGACGGATCCTCAAAAAAAGCTAGTGTGAAAGTCGCCTTACTCTCACTACGTGCAGAGATGTTTTTAGCCTCAGGATAGGTGTGTTACTTTTCTCTAACAAAATGTTCTGCAATCCTCAATAATAGACTTTTTACACCCTGTATGGTTTCTTTCTGTCAATAATTGGCACATCAATTGTCACTTTGGCATTTGTAATCCACAGGGGAAAAGCAGTGTTCTTGTGCAGCACAGCTCCCTTGCTATGTACTCACCTGCAGCTCACACTAGACTGAAACAACTTCCTCCGAGAGAGGAAGGGGTGGTGACACCCCTGCCAAGCCACAAGGGACAACTTTAGGCCAATTTCACACTTCAGTTGTTTGATCAGTTATTTCCATCAGTTATTGTGAGCCAAAACCATGTGCAGCTCAAAAATACGGAACAGGTGCAGATCTTTCCATTATACATTATCTTTGTATAGGCTCCACTTCTGGTTTTGGTTTACAATAATTGATGGAAATAACTGAAAACATTTTTTTTTAGCACAATATGCTACTTTTTGCATTGTGTAACTTTTTGGGGCTTGGTGTGCACCAAAAATGTTGTAAACGAATTAGCAAATGTGGGCCACAGACTTCTAGTGAACCAGTCTTAAGGGTGTATTACACAGCCTGATTCTGCAGGAGATTGTCGGGAGGGAAGTGTTCCTTGCTTACTAGCGGAGAAGACCGCTGCTATTACATGCAGCAATCTCCTCCACAGCATGGGTAGGAGTGATCCTTATGCCATCGCTCATCCCCATACTGTATAGTGGTTTGCCGGCAGCAGATAGGGATTAGCCACCACGATCGGCCACCGGCAAACGATAATTTGTAAACATGTTGAAAGATCCCGATTGCCCAATGAAGGATCATTTGCTTATTCATTGGGGAAATCATCGGCAGAATTAGACTGCCGGATCATCGATAATGAGCATTCCTACAAATGCTTTTTAGAAATTATTGGCCCGACAATTGCCTGATGTAATACAGGCTTAAGATAAAAGACTGGAAGTATATTGTGAACTATAGATTGAAATGAAGGTTAGAAAGAGACACCCAGGATTGACAGTAGGGCTGAATTTCAAAATTCACATAAATGAAGCACATAATAATGGCCGAAAACAAGATGCTTAAACAAACTCAGCGGTGGGTGACAGGAACCGAAAGTTCAGGGTCATAGAAGGAGGAAGGATACAGTAATGGAGTGGTTGGCAGATGTATGGCATTCAGGTAGATAGCGGATGAATGACTATATACAGGAATAGAGCAATACTGAACTGTGTTCATTGTTAGGTCAGTCACTGATGTGATAGGATGTCTGCATGACAGACACCAATGAGACACACAAGCAGGCCATTTTAGGGTCTTGTAGGTACAGTATAGGGATTATGATGAAGATATATTTAGTTAGGTAAATTGAATTATTAGGTAGAAAGTCAGGTTATATTATTAGTGACACCGTAACCTAAGGCCAGCTAAGAGAGGACATTAGCCCCACTAACTAGGAACAATGTCTTCAGGAATAGAAATGTAGCAAAAAGTCCCAGCGGACGCTCTTTGTCTTCAAAACATCTTTCTTTATTACCTCAACGCAGATACATATTGAGGACGCGTATCGGCCCGTCCAGCCTTCATCAGTTCATTACAAACAGAGTAATGTGTAGCCTTAAAAGTTAACAGACTTGGGGCTGAGAGTGAGAAGTAGATATATGCCACCAAAACATCTACACCCAGTAGAGACTTACAGTATATATATTTGGTGACAAGGGATACACAGATTTTAATGGACTCAATAAGAAGAGGAGAACTACATATGACAATTAATACAACACCCCTAGAAAAACAGGCTATTCAATCACTGGTGGATGATAAAAGCTTGATCATAAAACCTGCGGACAAGGGGGGTTCTGTGGTAATCATGGATAGGGATAATTATGTGAAGGAGGTTGAACGTCAGCTTTCTGATTCTAATACATATGCGGTATTAGACAGGGATCCGATGTTTCGGATCAAGAATAAAATATTTGCTGTGGTACATTATGCATCTTTGGGAGTGATTGATGATAAAATGAGTGAATTCTTGATAAACCATTCACCGATGACTCTGGTATTTTATGTCCTCCCAAAGGTGCATAAAACCTTTAGAGATCCATCTAGACGCCCGATAGTGGCGTCAGTGAATTCTATCCTGTCTCCACGTTTTGACACCTCTTGTGAAGCAAACCACCTCTTTTCTGCTGGACACGTCGCACTTCCTTGACATGATTAAAGGTCTCCATCAAATTCCAAAATATAGTTGCTTGGTAACTTTCGATGTGGTGAGCCTCTACACCTCCATTGACGATGGGGGGGGGGGGGGTGGCGGCAGTGTCACGATTGCTACATGAGAGTAAATATGATATTATATTATACAACAAGAGTTTTTTCTGAAGCTGTTGCAATTGGTTCTTTTTTAAAATTATTTTATGTTTGGTGATACTTTCTACTTGCAGCGATGCGGGTCCGCGATGGGCTCGAATGTGGCCCTGCCCGACGCAAACGCATTTATGGCATCAATTGAGGAGATACATATATACCCAAATCCTGATTATCGGAAATTTGCTATATTATGGAAAAGATATATAGATGATGTGTTTTGCATATGGGCAGGGCCACTCGAGCCCCTCGCTACCTTCTTTGGATACCTGAATGAAATTTGTACTACACTGAAATTCACAATGACATATGATCAAAAACAAGTGAGTTTTTGGATACCTTGGTTATCAAGGATGAAGAAGGCTTTTTACATACAGGATACTGATAAAAAATAGTGTACTACATTATACCAGTGCACACTCGGTTTCTTTAAAAAAAAAGCCATTCCTAGATCCCAAATACAAAGGGTTAAACGTATAGTGTCTGATCAGCAGGTGCAGGAGCGGAGGGTAGGAGAAATGCTGGATAGATATAGATAGATAGAGGTTATCCGGAGCGGGTCCTTGGGGAAGCGACAATGGTCTGTACACAGACCAAGAAAAAGGATAACACCTATCCCATTTATTCGTAAGTTTCATATATTCAATAAACGATTTGATAATATTGTTCAGAAACATTGGTCACTTTTGAATAAGTCATATCCACAGATAATGGAGTTTAAAAACCCTCCACTAATTTGTAACAAGCGCGGGACTAATTATCGAGATCGGTTGGTCCATGCGGACATTGGTACAATGGAGTCTACATTGCGACAAAGATTATTGGGCAGTCAAAGAAATGGCACCTATCCATGTCTGCATTGTGCGCAATGTTCGCATATAATCCAGGGAGATTTTTGTTACCACTCCCATACTGGAAGGACATACAAAATGTAAGTTTTGTTTACCTGCAATTAAGCTAATGTAGTATATATTATCAAGTGCCCATGTGGCTTGGCCTACATAGGGGAAACAATACAATAGATTAGGGATTGCATATGTAAACACAAGTCAAACATACGCACTGGCAATTTTCACGTCATTCGATCTCTCAACTTAGGTTCCAGGTCTTGGAGCAAGTTAGACGACATAGAAGAGGAGGTGATATTAAAACACAACTGTTGCGCAGAGAGGCGTTCTGGATTCATACCCTGGGGACATTGCAACCCAGGGGATTGAATTGAGAATATGAAATTACTCATCTGATATAAGATCTATGTTTATTATGCTTATGAGTTAATAAAGTGATATTTACATCGATCTTTATTGCATATCCAATTTTTGTATAGATGTTATTTGTTTTTGCTTATTTTATATGTTGTTCTTCTGAGGTGTCGTTACAATGGGTCAGTAGAGTGATTCACTAGCATAGCAATTCATTATCACAGCCAGCTGTGGGTGTTTTATGTCCGAAAGGAGGAGGAGTTTGGATAGGTTTTTAAGGCTACACATTACTCTGTTTGTAATGAGCTGATGAAGGCTTGACGGGCCAATACGTGTCCTCAATATGTATCTGCATTGATGTAATACAGAAAGAGATGTTTTAAAGACAAAGAGCGTCCACTGGGATTTTTTGCTACATTTCCATTGGAGTGATCCCTTTCCCGTGCCGACGAACTGGAAGTCAGGTGCTGACCATTTTTGCAAACTCAGGAATAGAAATGCAGCCACAAAATGGGATATTTTTAAAGCATCCTAAACTCTAATTGTGAGAGGTACATATCTTATGGGAATAAAAGGGTAAGGAACAAGAAAAAAACAAGGTAAATAAATAGAAATGTAGAGGTAGCAATTACTGATAAAAAAAAATGCATTTAAAGGAAATGTGTTATCAGAAAATTTTAATCCCTTAAGTACCAGGCCCATTTTCGTTTTCTCCTCCCCACGTTCCAATAGCCATAACTTTTTTAATTTTCCATTCATATAGCCATATGAGGGCTTTTTTTTGCAGGATAAGTTGTATTTCTTTAACCCCTTAAGGACTCAGCCCTATTTCACCTTAAGGACTTGGCCATTTTTTGCAAATCTGACCAGTGTCACTTTAAGTGCTGATAACTTTAAAACGCTTTGACTTACCCAGGCCGTTCTGAGATTGTTTTTTCGTCACATATTGTACTTCATGACACTGCTAAAATTGGGCCAAAAAATACCAAATTTACCAAAAATTTGGAAAAATTTGCTAATTTCAAAGTTTCAGTTTCTCTACTTCAGTAATACATAGTAATACCCCCAAAAATTGTGATGACTTTACATTTCCCATATGTCTACTTCATGTTTGTATCATTTTGGGAATTCCATTTTATTTTTTGGGGATGTTACATAGCTTAGAAGTTTAGAAGCAAACTTTAAAATTTTTCAGAAATTTTCCAAATCCCACTTTTTATGGACCAGTCCAGGTCTGAAGTCACTTTGTGAGGCTTACGTAATAGAAACCACCCAAAAATGACCCCATTTTAGATACACCCCTCAAGGTATTCAAAACTGATTTTACAAACTTTGTTAACCCTTTAGGTCTTCCACAAGACTTCATGGCAAATGGACATAAAATTTAAGAATTTCAATTTTTTGGAAAATTTTACAATATAATCCATTTTTTCCAGGAACAAAGCAAGGGTTAACTGCCAAACAAAACTCAATATGGGTTGCCCTGATTCTGTAATTTGCAGTAACACCCCATATGTGGTCATAAACTACTGTTTGGCCAAACAAGAGGACATAGAAGGAGGGGAATGCCATATGGTTTTTGCAAGGCAGATTTTGCAGGATTGGTTTTGTTTATACCATATCCCATTTCAAGCACCCCTAGAATAGAAATTCCAAAAAAGTGACTCCATCTAAGAAAGTACACCCCTCAAGGTATTCAAAACTGGGTTTACAAACTTTTTTTAACTCTTTAGGTGTTCCACAAGAGTTAATGGCAGATGGAGAAACAATTTTGGAATTTACATTTTTGGGAAAATTTTCCATTTTAACACATTTTTTCTAGTAATAAAGTAAGGGTTAACTGCCAAACAAAACTCAATATGGGTTGCCCTAAACTACTGTTTGGCCAAACGGAAGGACATAGAAGGAGGGGAACGCCATATGGGTTTTGGAAGGCAGATTTTGCAGGACTGGTTTTGTTTATACCATGTCCCATTTCAAGCCCCCCGTTACACCCCTAGAATAGAAATTCCAAAAAAGTAAACACCTCAAGGTATTCAAAACTGGGTTTACGAACTTTGTTAACCCTTTAGGTGTTCCACAAGAGTTCCACAGATGGAGAAACAATTTTGGAATTGAAATTTTTTAGAAAATTTTCCATTTGAACCCTTACTTTATTACTGGAAAAAATGGGTTAACAGCCAAACAAAACTCAATATGGGTTGCCCTGATTCTGTAGTTTGCAGAAACACCCCATATGTGGTTGTAAACTACTATTTGGCTAAACGGCAGGACATAGAAGAAGGGGAACGCCATATGGTTTTTGGAAGGCAGATTTTGCTGGACTGGTTTATTTACACCATAAACTCCATAAAAGTGACCCCATCTAGGAAACTACGGGATAAGGTGGTTGTTGTTTTGGGACTATTTTAGGGTAAATATGATTTTTGGTTGCTCTATATTACACTTTTTTGAGGCAAGGTAACAAAAAATTTGAATTCTAAAATTGTTTCTACATTCGCTATTTAGTTTTGTGGAACACCTAAAGGCTTAACAAAGTTTGTAAAGTAACTTTTCAATACCTTGAGGGGTGTAGTTTCTTAGATGGGGTAACTTTTTTGGAGTTTCTAGTCTAGGCTACATCAGGGGGGGCTTCTAATGGGACATGGTGTAAATAAACCAGTCCATCAAAATCTGCCTTCCAGAAACCATATGGCGTTCCCTTAGTTCTATGCCCTGCCATGTGGCTATATAACCATTTACGACCACATATGGGGTGTTTCTGCAAACTACAGAATCAGGGCAATAAATATTTAGTTTTGTTTGGCTATTAACCCTTGCTTTATTACCAGAAAAAAAGGATTCAAATGGAAAGTTTGCCCAAAAATTGGTGTTTTGGCACCATTTTTATTTTATATTTTTAACGCTGTTCATCCAAGGGGTTTGGTCAAATGTTATTTTTATAGGGCAGATTCTTACGGACGCGGCAATACCTAATATGTCTACATTTTAAAATTTATTAAGATTTTACACTATATTATCATTTTAGGAACCAAAAAAAAATTATTTTAGTATCTCCATAGCCTGGCAGCTACAGTTTTTTTTTTTTTTTTGGGCGACTACCTAATGTAGGGGCTAATTTTTTGCGGGATGAGATGGCGGTTTTATTGGTACTAATTGGGGGTGCATATGACATTTTGATCGCTCGCTATTACACTTTTTGTGATGTTAGGTGACAAAAAATATCTTTTTTCTACAAGTTTTTTTTTTTTTTTTAACGCTGTTCATCCGGGGGGGTTGGGTTAAATGTCATTTTTATAGAGACGATTTTTACGGACACGGCAATGCCCAATATGTATGGCTCTCAGACTTTGGAGACACTAAGCAGGAATCCTCAAACTGCGGCCCTCCAGATGTTGTAAAACTACAATTCCCACCATATCCTGCTGATAGCTGTAGGTTGTCTGAGCATGCTGGGAGTTATAGTTTTACGACATCTGGAGGGCTGCATTTTGAGGATGCCTGCACTAAATCTAATATTTTTTGGGGAAAAAATTGTTTCCGTGTCTGAGAGCCATAGTTTTCTATGTTCTCTAGGGGACTGTTAGGGATTATAAAAATGTTGTACTCCATGGAAGTGTGATACTCCCTGAAGCAATCGATAACGCAGAGGCCCGGATGATCGGGGCACGTGTCACATTGAGTGGTGGTGTCCTTCCGTATCCCCCTCCTGCGACAAACTCTGCACTTTTTTTGGGTTCGTCCCTTCTTTCCAGTATGGGGGACCACACCTGGAAAATGTTGGCCAGGGGCGATCCGGGCGCCTCCAATTCCCGAGGTAGTACGGCCGCTCTTTCCCGGTCCGAAAAGATCAGGGCCTTTAAGGACTGCCTCATAGAATTGGAGGAATGTCCCTGTGCTGCCGGCGCTTCCGGATAGTACAAAAGCGTTGTACATGGCAACCTGCACCAAGTAGACCGCAACTTTTTTGTACCATGCCCGGGTTTTGCGCATGGCATTATATGGCTTGAGGACTTGATCAGAGAGATCAACTCCTCCCATATACCGATTGTAGTCGACGATACAATCAGGCTTGAGGACCGTTGCCGCGGTACCTCGCACAGGGACAGGGGTGATGCTGTTACCGTGGATTGTGGACAGTATAAGGACATCCCTCTTGTCCTTATACCTGACCAGCAACAGGCTTCCACTGGTAAGGGCACGGGTCTCACCCCTGGGGATAGGTACCTGGAGGGGGTACGTAGGGAGGCCGCTTTGATTTTTCCGCACGGTCCCACAAGCGGACGTGGATCTGGCGGCAAGGGACCTGAACAAGGGAATGCTAGTATAAAAGTTATCCACGTACAAGTGGTAACCCTTATCTAGCAGTGGGTACATAAGGTACCACACGAGTTTCCCGCTAACACCCAGAGTGGGGGGACATTCTGGGGGTTCAATACGGGAATCTCGCCCCTCGTACACACGAAATTTGTAAGTGTACCCTGAGGTACATTTTCACGCCATACCTCGCCCGCTTAGTGGGAATGTATTGGCGGAAACAGAGTCTCCCCTTGAACACAACGAGAGACTCATCAACCGCGACCTCCCTTCCAGGTACGTAGGCCTGCGTAAATTTGGCCCCGAAGTGATCGATGACCGGCCGTATCTTATACAGATGGTCATGGGCAGGATCACATCGGGGGGGACATGCTGCATTATCTGAATAATGCAGACATTTCCGATGGCCTCAAACCGGGGGAGTGTCATGGCCATACTGTAGAGTGGGGTCTGGTAGAGGACGTCCCCACTCCAGTATTACCTGACACTGGGTTTTTGCACCAAAATGTCCTCATCTCGGCTGTACTGACCGGTGTCCAGCCACCGGATCTAGCCAAAAAGAAGCCCGGGTGCTGAGCAACGAACTGTTGGGCGTACAGGTTCTTCTGCTCCACCATCAGATTCACAAATGGGTCACTGAAAAAAAAAAAAAAAAGTCCATTTCAGTGAACCCAACTGTGGGAATCTGGATTCCTGGATTGCCAACAAAATCCGGAATCTCGGGCTCAAAATCCACTGGGGCACACCAGCTAAGTTCACCGGCAGGGGGCTCCGGTGGGCTTATTTGGTGTGCGTGTGTGTGGGGGCACGGGTGTTCACGTACTAAAAAGTAAAAAAAAAAAATGGACAAGTGTTAGGAAAAAAAAAAAAAGTTCAAACTTGCTGATCAGCGGTACAACGCTGATCAGCGGTGGGGCGGGCGATGCACTAACAGTAGCTGGACGCTAAGAGTGCCGGCCAGTCAGCGCACGCAAAAATAAATAAATAAGTGGTGGTGGGGGGGCTGGTGGGGGTGGTGTCTAGGATCTCAAAGCTAGAAAAGAATAAATTTAGATAAAGTGTTTTTTTTTGTTTTTTTTTCCTAACTAACTTTTCCCTTCTATCCCTGCCTAACGGTGCCTCTCCCTCACTGACCCTAACCTACCTGGAGGGTGATGGGTGCCGACGACGGGGGATCGCAGGAGCCTGGTGAGGACGGTGCTGGACGGTGCAGGTGCTGAAACAGGAAGAGGAGGGGAGAGAGGAGCGCCGGGAGTTTGAATCTCCCGCCTCTCTTCCCTCACCAATCAGCACCATGGACAGCACCGCCACCACTAATCAGCACCACGGCCAGCACCGCCTCTCCCAAATGCTCGGACTGTGATTGGTGGTGAGTAATCACACCACTGATAACAGTCCTTTTCCGGTTCATCGGGTCACATGAGACCCGAATGGACCGGAAACGCAGCAAACCGCAGGTCTGAAATGACCTGCGGTTTGCTGCGATCGCCGATGCATTGTGACAGGATGCCCGCTGAATGATTTCAGCGGACATCCTGTTCAGATTAACCCCCGCCGCGCCGCAATCGCGATTTACAGTTAGGACGTACCGGTACGCCCTGCGTCCTTAAGGACTCGGGAAACAGGGCGTACCGGTATGCCCTAAGTCCCTAAGGGGTTAAAGGCACCATTTAATTTACCATGTCTTATATTAGAAAATTCTTTGTGGGGTTAAATTGAAAAGAAAAGAAAACACAATTCCAATAAGGTTTTTTTGGGTTTTGATATTACGGCGTTCACTGCATGCTAAGAATGACATGACATCCTTATTCTATAGTAGGGCTGAAACTTTCTTCCAGACACATCATCAGGTCATAGTGCACGTAAGCGCGCACTATGACCCGATGCTGTGTGACATCAGGACGTCAGTGCAGCGCGCAGAGAAGAAGATGGAGGAGCTGTGGAGCGGCGCCCCTACAGGAAAGGTAAGTACTGTTGCTGGGGACATGGCTAGGAGGGGGAGATGGTGGCACTGGGGGGCAGTTGGTGGCACAAGCTGGTGGCACTGGGGGGCAGTTGGGGGCACAAGCTGGTGGCACTGGGGGAAGTTGGTGGCATTGGGGGGCAAGGTGGTGGCACAGCAATACCAAACATGTATAGTTTTTTGTTTTACTACTTTAAAAAAATAAGTCTTTGGAAAAAATGAAAATTTTCTTTGCATTGTTATTTTCTGACAGCCACACCTTTCATTATATATTTCTGTCCACAGAGCTATATGAGAGCTTGCTTTTTGTGGGATGAACTATCCTTTTTATTGGTGCCATTTTTGGGGTATGTACAACTTTTTGATCACTGTTATAACATTTTTCAGGGATGACAAGGTGAACAAAAAAATGGCGAATCACATGGTTTTTTTTTTCAGCATATACCACACAGGAAAAATATCTTTATATTTTAAAGGTACAGACATTTTTGGACATGGAGATACCTGTTATGTTCATTTTTTTATTTTTATACAGTACAGACCAAAAGTTTGGACACACCTTCTCATTCAAAGAGTTTTCTTTATTTTCATGACTATGAAGGCATCAAAACTATGAATTAACACATGTGGAATTATATACATAACAAACAAGTGTGAAACAACTGAAAATATGTCATATTCTAGGTTCTTCAAAGTAGCCACCTTTTGCTTTGATTACTGCTTTGCACACTCTTGGCGTTCTCTTGATGAGCTTCAAGAGGTAGTCCCCTGAAATGGTCTTCCAACAGTCTTGAAGGAGTTCCCAGAGATGCTTAGCACTTGTTGGCCCTTTTGCCTTCACTCTGCGGTCCAGCTCACCCCAAACCATCTCGATTGGGTTCAGGTCCGGTAACTGTGGAGGCCAGGTCATCTGGCGCATCACCCCATCACTCTCCTTCATGGTCAAATAGCCCTTACTTTCAAAGTTTTCCCATTTTTTAAAGTATTCATGGCCACTCGTTTTTCTTTACTTAGCTGCTTTTTTCTTGCCATAATACAAATTCTAACAGTCTATTCAGCAGGACTATCAGCTGTGTATCCACCTGACTTCTCCTCAACGCCACTGATGGTCCCAACCCCATTTATAAGGCAAGAAATCCCACGTATTAAACCTGACAGGGCACACCTGTGAAGTGAAAACCATTTCAGGGGACTACCTCTTGAAGCTCATCAAGAGAATGCCAAGAGTGTGCAAAGCAGTAATCAAAGCAAAAGGTGGCTACTTTGAAGAACCTAGAATATGACATATTTTCTGTTGTTTCACACTTGTTTGTTATGTATATAATTCCACATGTGTTAATTCATAGTTTTGATGCCTTCAGTGTGAATCTACAATTTTCATAGTCATGAAAATAAAGAAAACTCTTTGAATGAGAAGGTGTGTCCAAACTTTTGGTCTGTACTGTATGTAAAATTCGGAAAGGAGGGTGATTTGAACTTTTAACCCCTTTCTGGCCAGCACCGTACATGTACGGCTCTGGCCTGGACTTTAAAGATGGTGCCCGCTTACGAATGTGTCTGGCACCTGTAGGAGAGTACCTGGGGTGGTGGTAAACGGGAGGTACGTGCCAGCGGGGGTCCTGGCCCCGCTGGAGTAAGAGCCGGAAAAGTGCATTTTGCAGCGGTTACGCTGTTAACAACGGATCCGGGCCGAACCTTATTGGGAGCAGGCAGATATGCGGGCGGGTGCCTGTCTCCCCACGGTCCAGGCCAGGCTTTGCAGGGAAGGGTTAAAACCTGACCAGCAACAAGGGTGTGGTGCTCAGTGTGGAGCTTCTGTGTTCTCTGGCTGTGAGAGTGAGGAGTGGAGGTGAGCTGGGCTGCGTGCTGAGGCCTGTAAAGGAGTGTGCAGGGACCCGCAGCTGAATCCAGGAGGGATCCATGTCCTGTGGCTAGGAGCCGGACTCATGGACTTACTTCACCAAGGAGAAAAGGTGACATTACTCCTGGCTTTAAATAGACTTTGCTTTATGTGACTGAAACAGGCCTCAAGTAGCCTGCAGCAGGGACTTGCTGTGTTTGAACTATTATTTTGCTGTGGTGTGTGACCACCCTCCCTATGAACTGCACCGTCTTTCACAAATATGCACCGTGTGAATAAACAAAGCATTGTGTTTTACACCAAGACCGGTCTGTGTTGCCTCTATACTGCACTCGCTACCACTGCCTACCAGAGCGGATCCCCACACACCATAGACGCAAGGTGCCTACTGTTTTAAACAGCAGGCACGTGGGACTAATGTCTGTGACTTGCAGCGTGCGCTTCCTAGTGTGCTCTGGCGCCCCTGGACGCAGATCAGATAAAAAATATATAAAAATGCAAATCCCCCCTTTCCCCAAAATGAAAATAAAAATATACAAACAAAAAAATACACATCATGGGCATTGCCATGTGCATAAATGCCTGTACTATTAAAATCTAAAAATATCCTATATGGCAAATAGAAAAAAATGTCTAAATGTGCGATTTGACGTTTTTGGTCACTTCACCTTCCACAAAAAAATAAATATAAATTCTTAAAAAAGTCATACACACTCCAAAATGGTATCAATAAATAGTACAGATCACCCCACAAAAAATGAGCCCTCACTCAGCTCTGTACACAAAACTACCAAAGTTTTTTTTTTTCAGTATTAAAACATAATTGAGTTTATTTTCCAATTTCACACCATTTGGAATTTTTTTCCAGAGAGTAATATTGTTGGGCTGCACTCAGTGTCCAATAAAAATGAGGTGCTAAGTGGAGTGGATACAATCTAAAGTCCAATAGTGAATGAGATACCACTGCACACTTAGAGTTTAGATGAAAATAAAAAATCTTTTATTATGACATATCCTCCATATAAGGGTGGGTTCACACTAGCGTTAGGGATTCCGTTATGGCTTTCCATTATAACATGGTTATACTGGAAAATAACAGAATCCATAAGACGGAAGGACGGATTCGTTCTTCTGCCTATAGACTTGTATTATGACAGAATGCAAAACGGAAGCCTTTAAAAGGCATTCCATTTGCTTTCCGTCCTAATAGAAGTCTATGGGAATCAAAACGGATCCGTCTGCGTCACGTTATGCAAGACAGGACTTTGTTTTCCGTCTTGCATAACGGGACCCAGACGGATCCGTTATGCTTTCCCATAGACCTCTATTAGAACGGAAAGCAAACGGAATGCCTTTTAAAGGCTTCCATTTTGCATTCTGTCTGGGTATTCCGTTATAACTTAAAGCCATAATGGAATCCCTAACGCTAGTGTGAACCCACCCTAATATTGGCAATTAAGGTAAAAAATGCCTTTGTATATATGTGACTATAAATCTCTGTTTCGGTCAATCCCAGACCTTGGTCACAGAGTCACTAATAAAAAAAAAAGGGAAATAGAAAAAAGAAATTAGTTATGAGTACAACAAAGAAAATGTTTTTGAATTAGCACATGTAATGTGTAGGTTAGTTTATAAAAAAGGATCCATAGACAGAGGAAATTTAGGTCACAACCTGTATCTATGTGTGTATGAGTCTGAAGCCAATAAAGAAAGGGTTGCATATAGGGAGCTACAGTGATAGTTTAACATTGGCTAATTTAAAAAAAAAAATCAATTCTTTCCAGTGTGCTTGCATATACCAAACCACCTCCTTTTGCAAGCTCTACTTTGTCCAGTTAAGATTTTTTTTTTTATTGTGTTGTCTTCTATTATTTCTCAAAAAAAACTATTTGTGCCTTGTGCTTTCATGTGGTGGAGAACATGGGTCACTCCTAGCAATTGTTATTATGTGTGCCAAGCTGCATGCCACACATGGAGCATATTTTGTTCAGCAGTGGTGATACTACACCACAGCAACGTTGTGTATTGACACCTCGCTGTTTGTGCTGGTCCGCTTCTGTCCACATGCGTTTCAATGGTTTTCCTCCTACAGAAATAGGGTAGAGCCTTGCTTCCACTCCACCTTCCTGCTTTAATATGTGTAAACAGTAGCTTTGCTATCAGGACTGGTGCAAGGATTTTTGCCACCCTAGGCAAAAGCTAATTTTGCCGCCCCCCCCCCCCCGAACTCCGCCTATTAACCACGCCCTTTGACCCGCCCCTTTTTTGTTGCCCACCTATTTATACAGACTGTACCCTTCATTGTGGTAAGGCCACGTTTTCTACCTCCAGCTACATACCATGTCACCCACAGATCTCCACAAGTGTCACATCCACAGATCTCCACAAGTGTCACATCCACAGATCTCCACAAGTGTCACCCACAGATCTCCACAAGTGTCACCCACAGATCCCCCTAAGTGTCACATCCACAGATCCCCCTAAGTGTCACATCCACAGATCCGCACAAGTGTCACATACACAGATCCCCATAAGTGTCATCCACAGATCCCCTCCCTGCCCAGCACCGCCTCCTAGCAAATTTTTTCACTTCACTTGTCGCTGAGGTAAATGCAGAGAAGCGCCGTAATCTCGCACAGGCGCACTGGATACAGTAGTCTGCGCTCGGGCCGTGCGGACTACTGGCAGACCGAGATGTGCTGGAAGACGGCGCATGCGCACTTCGCTCGACGATGCTTTTGCCAGTAGTCCGCACGGCCAGGGCGCAGGCTACTGTATCCAGTGCGCCTGTGCGAGATTACGCCGCTTCTCTGCATTTACCTCAGCGGCAAGTGAAGTGAATAAATTAGCTAGGAGGCGACGCTGCGGGCTGGATAAAAAGGTCCTAATGCTAAGCCTGGCCAGAGCGGCGCCGGCGCCCCCAGCAAGAGTGCGCTCTACGCGGTGTCGTACTTTGCTTATGGGTGGCGCCGGCCCTGTTTGCTATGCAGTCTTAGGCTAGTTTCATACTAACGGTAAAGAGTTCCAGCAGGCTATTCCCCGCAGTGTATTTTGTCCAGCCGATTCTCAGCATGTTTGCCAAGTTGCCACACTCAGGGACTCTTCCCTGCAGGAACAGCCTGCTGGATCTCTTTACCGCTAGTGTGACACTAGCTTTAGATGAGCATAGGCGAGAGAAGCTACACAGCAGACCAGTTGATAATCTACATCAAGCAACAAATTTCCTGATAGATGTCTCCCCAGCAACTATTACCGGGCAAGATAGTCAGCAATAATTGGAGCAACATTGTGACAGAGCTGCATTTTGTGGAAGTATCACATGCTGTTTGCATGGTGCACGTGAGAAGTTTAGCATCTTGTGGCTTGCAGGAGAGTGTCTAAGAATGCTTTCCTAGGAAGGGAGGCAAAATTGTTGTATTACCAGGATGCTCTCTGTGCACATTTTGCTGGAGCTTTTGTTGAGCAGACGCCTGCTATCTGAGTGTCTGGCCAGGAGGCCGCTCTGCGACCCCCACTGAGTCACCAACTTCCCGCTCTGTCTCTGCTATCACAAGTAGCAGAAGCTGCAGCAACACCAGCCACATGTCCTCTGCATGTGTGGAAAGCACCACATTTGTCAAAATAAGAGTTCAAATACACACATATAGTCAGCTCACCTGGCTTCTTAATTGTAGTCCTCTGGGTGCACGGAAAATAGCTGGAAAGCTTCAAACATAAAGAAAGAAATATCCAGCATTCCCGTGAGCAGAATAAAATCTTCTGTACTTTATTTCAAAACATCAACATGGATACATCTTCAATATCTTTTCTTACGCGATTCGATCATAAGGTCTTAGTCACAGCATGTTTTGAAATAAAGTATAGAAGATTTTACACCGCTCACAGGAGTGCTGGATATTCCTTTTTTCACATTTGTCAAAATGAATGAGGCATGAATTTTCACACACCTCCAGCTGAGGCCAAATTATAATTTTTTTATTTATTAATTATTTTTACAACATAAATACCATGTATGTGTGTATAAACATGGACAGACATCTGTCCTCATTAAGGCATCATTTTTGGACCACTTGTTCAGAACAAGCTACTGCTTCTTTCAATACTTCTGTGTGTATAGACATGGGCAGGCAATGGCCCCCAATAAGGGACAAGTTTTGTACATTTATTTAATTTTAAAAAGCATAACAAATGCAATTTGAACAGGCTGTTTGTTAACACCATCAACTATGCATTTACCAATAGCTATACATGTCAGTGTCATTCTGACATTATTTGCTAATGCTGTATTTGCGTTAAAGAGCTTAAGGAGGGTACTGGATCTCCCTAAATACACCAGTCCTGTGTGGAGACTGGAAGTACTCCATGGTATGGAAACTTATTTAAAATGCTCCATGGGAAAACAATATGCAAAGAGGTGTCTCCTGTAAAAAGAGAACCATCTTGCTAGCGCCAACTCTTGTCAAAATCTAACTTTTTAAGAAGACTTGGAATATGACATGGGAAAATAGCCAGGCCAGATATTAGTGTTGAACAAATCAAAGAATATTTGCGCGCGAAGAGGCCACCCTGCCATCTTGATTGGAGATACCATGTAAAATCTCGCGGTGTCTTCAATCAAG